>NC_048573.1:74770680-74920680 GCF_013265735.2 Oncorhynchus mykiss
CAGGTTTTTAGACATTTTTGCTCATTTATTAAAAATGAAAAACAGACATATAACATTTAAATAAGTATTCAGACCGTTTACTCAGTACTTTGTTGAAGCACCTATGGCAGCGATAACAGCATCAAGTCTTCTTGGGTATGACGCTACAAGCTGGGCACACCTGTATTTGGGGAGTTTATCCTTATTATTCTTCTCTGCAGATCCTCTCAAGCTCTGTCAGGTTGAATGGGGAGCGTTTTTCAGGTCTTTCCAGAGATGTTTTATAGGGTTCAAGTCCGGCTTCTGGCTGGGCCACTCAAGGACAATCAGAGACTTGTCCAGAAGCCACACCTGCGTTGTCTTGGAAAACCCCTCTGGAGCAGGTTTTCATCAAGGATCTCTCTGTACTCTCTGGACAATTCCTTCGACCTCATGGCTTGTTTTTTGCTCTGACAGGCACTGTCAACTGTGGGACCTTATTTCAACAGGTGTGTGTGCCTTTCCAAACCATGTCCAATCAATTGAATTTACCACAGGTGAAAGTTATCGAAACATCTCAAGGATGATCACTGGAAACAGGATGCACCTGAGCTCAATTTCGAGTCTCAAAGCAAAGGGACTGAATACTTATGTAAATAAGGTATTTCTGTGTTTTATTTTTAATGCATTTTTTTTTTTTATAAAAAAAAAACTTGTTCTCGGTTTGTCATTATGGGGTATTGTGATGTCATTATGGGGTACTGTGATGTCATTATGGGGTATTGTGATGTCATTACGGGGTATTGTGATGTCATTATGGGGTACTGTGATGTCATTATGGGGTATTGTGATGTCATTATGGGGTACTGTGATGTCATTATGGGGTATTGTGATGTCATTATGGGGTATTGTGATGTCATTATGGGGTGCTGTGATGTCATTATGGGGTATTGTGATGTCATTATGGGGTACTGTGATGTCATTATGGGGTATTGTGATGTCATTATGGGGTACTGTGATGTCATTATGGGGTATTGTGATGTCATTATGGGGTATTGTGATGTCATTATGGGGTATTGTGGGTAGATTGATGAGGAAAATGTTTTATTTAATACAATTTCGAACAAGGCTGTAAATGTAACAACGTGGAAAAAGTCAAGGCGTCAGAATACTTTCCGAATGCAATGTAGTGTACTCCTTCTGCTCTGCCTTTTGTGACACACCCCCTTCTATAGACCGGGGAAACTGGACGTGGGGGATAAAACGTTGACTTGGGTCCTGTATACACCAAGATAATCATTCGATTTTAGTGTCAATGGCATGTAAGCCGAGAAAGATTGTTGAATGTACCGTAAGCACAGGTGAAGACTAGTGGTGAAATATCTGACTTTCTGTTGTACAGAGGAATGTATCCAAGGCCTGTGGCAATCATCACATCAGCTCCTTTTCAGCTGACACATAAAATGGCAAAATACTTGCTTTAACGGCATAAATCCTCAGATGAAGTAAATCTCTTGCTGCCTCTTATGATAACTGTTCCAATGCCTTTTAACCACACCAGCAACAAATATTTATCTCTGCCCTTTCTAGACGATAATCACAACCTCAAATATGCCCGCCCCCTACGCTAACACTTGGTCACCCAAGCATACATTATCGCTACGTTTCCCTTGGTAACCAATACGTGGTGTTGCCGTTGTGACCTCCGTGGCGGCGGTGGGGGGTGAGAACAGCGAGGGGTGTGTGCCTTCCTCTTGTCCTGTTTTCTCTTATTAAAGCTGCACCATGCAGAAACACACTCTGCCATTTCCTGGTTGCAAGGATGTATAGTTTAGTTTAGAGAGTTTAGAGTGTCCTTGTTCCATCCAAACCGCTGTCAATATATTTTCCATAACCCCCCTCACCAAGAAATGTTGTATTTTCAGATGTTGTGAAACAAAACCGAAAGAAAAAGACGCAAAAAACAAAACATCTAAATGTTTCAACGTCACATTCATCATCTCCAGTAGCAACCCCAACGCCAATGTGAAAATGTGGCGTTTCTATGTTTTGTAGTAAAAAATATAGAGGAAGATAAAATGTTTCCAATCATATCATCAACCAATTAGTATGAAATTAGTAGAAAATGCCAACTCATATATTGGTAAAAATCACAGGATGCACACCGATGATGTCATTCCTTATTCTTTTACTACAAAACGTAGAAACGAGGCATTTTCACATATGTTGGGCTGGTACTGGAGATGATGAATATGAAGTTGAAACATTTTAGAAATGTCCCTTTAAGAACGAGAACATTAGAAATATAAGAACATAGAAAATTAGAACAAAAAATATAAGCTTCTTAGACTTGCTTTCAATGAGAATAACAGATCTATAACTCACATTTCTATGTGAATTTGGTCAGCTCATCCAAAAAGTTTCTTATTGCAACTTTAATGTATTATAAATGACCGGATGAGAACACCAAAACATCAGAACAAAGAGATCAGAAGGAAAGTGACTTTGAGAGTCATTATGAGCTCTGTATTGTCTTCAGATACCAGGTTGCTTCCGAAAAGGACACCCTTTTCACTATGCCCCTATGGGCCCTAGTGAAATGTAACGCACCAAGTGGGGTGCTATTAAAATTGGATTGAAGCCAATGTTTTCTATCAGACTACTAATCATGTTATCAATACATTGAAGACAAGACAAGAATCATCAATGATCCAATCATTTATTAAACGTTTCAACAGCTAGGCTGTCCTCATCAGGCTTTAATCTCCATATCAATATATTATGACAATGTAATATTGACAAGTTGAATTTAGCAAAACTGCAATATATCAGGGCAAAAACAAATAGAATGGTAACTTGGATAACGTGAGCAGGCAAGGCACACACACACACGCACGCACAGACAGACACACACATCGAGATGCATACAAAGCTCTCCCTCACCCTCCATTTGGCAAATCTGACCATAATTCTATCCTCCCGATTCCTCCTTACAGGCAAAAACTAAAGCAGGAAGTACCAGTGACTCGCTCAATACGGAAGTGGTCATATGATGTGGATGCTACACTACAGGACTGTTTTTCTAGCACAGACTGGAATATGTTCCGGGATTCATCCAATGGCATTGAGGAGTATACCACCTCAGTCATTGGCTTCATCATTAACTGCATCGAAGACGTTGTCCCCACAGTAATTGTACATACATATCTCAACCAGACAACATCCACATCAAGCTAAAGGCTAGGGCGACCACTTTCAAGGAGTGGGACACTAATCCGGATGCCTATAAGAGATCCCGCTGTATCCTCAGACGAACCATCAAACAAGCAAAGCGTCAATACAGGATTAAGATTGAATCCTACTACACCGGCTCTGACTCTCGTCGGATGTGGCAGGGCTTGAAACTATTACGAACTACAAAGGGCAACCCAGTCGCAAGCTGCCCAGTGACGCGAGCCTACCACACAAGCTAAATGCCTTTTATGCTCGCTTAGAGGCAAGCAACACTGAAGCATGCACGAGAGCACCAGCTGTTCTGGATGACTGTGTGATAACGCTCTCGGTAGCAGATGTGAGCAAGACCTTTAAACGGGTCTACATTCACAAAGCCGCAGGGCCAGACAGATTACCAGGAGGTGTACTCAAAGCATCCGCGGACCAACTGGCAAGTATCTTCACTGACATTATCAACCTCTCCCTGACTGAGTCTGTAATACCTTCATGGTTCAAGCAGACCACCATCGTCCCTGTGCCCAAGGAACAAAAGATAACCTGCCTAAATGATTACCGCCCAGAAGCACTCATATCTGTAGTCATGAAATGGTTTGAAAAGCTGGTCCTAGCTCACATCAACTCCATCCTCCCAGATACCCTGGACCCACTCCAATTCACATACCTCCCCAACAGATCCACAGACGAGTCAATCTCTATCGCACTCCACACTGCCATGCCATTTTTGGATAAAAGGAACACCTACAGAGCCTTGCAAAAGTATTCATCCCCCTTGGCATTTTTCTTATTTTGTTGCATTGCTGCCTGTAATTTAAATCTATTTTTTATTTTTATTTCATGTAATGGACATACGCAAAATAGTCCAAATTGGTGAAGTGAAAAGAAAAAATGAATTGTTAAAAAAAATTCTCATGAAAAAAACCTTTGCTATGAAGCCTCTAAATAAGATCTGGAGCAACCAATTCAGAAGTCACATAATTAGTTCAATTAAGTCCACTTGTGTGCAATCTAAGTGTCACATGATCTGTCACATCATCTCAGTATATATACACACCTGTTCCGAAAGGCCCTAGAGTCTGCAACACCATTAAGCAAGGGGCACCACCAAGCAAGTGGCACCATGAAGACCAAGGAGCTCTCCAAACAGGTCAGGGACAAAGTTGTGGAGAAGTACAGATCAGGGTTGGGTTATAAAAAAATATCAGAAACTTTGAACATCCCACGGAGCACCATTAAATCCATTATTAAAACATGGAAAGAATATGGCACCACAACAAACCTGCCAAGAGAGGGCCGCCTATCAAAACTCACAGACCAGGCAAGAAAGGCATTAATCATAGAGGCAACAAAGAGACCAAAGATAACCCTGAAGGAGCTGCAAAGCTCCACAGCGAAGATTAGAGTATCTGTCCATAGACCACTTTAAGCTATACACTCCGCAGAGCTGGGCTTTACGGAAGAGTGTCCAGAAAAAAGCCAATAAATAAAGAAAAGAATAAGAAAATACTTTGGTGTTCGCCAAAAGGCATGTGGGAGACCCCCAAACATATGGAAGAAGGTACTCTGGTCAGATGAGACTAAAATTAAGCATTTTGACCATCAAGGAAAACGCTATGTCTGGCGCAATCGCAACACCTCTCATCATCCTGTGAACACCATCCCCACAGTGAAGCATGGTGGTGGAAGCATCATGCTGTGGGGATGTTTTTCATCAGCAGGGACTGGGAAACTGGTCAGAATTGATGGAATGATGGATGGCGCTAAATACAGGGATATTCTTGAGAGAAACTTGTTTCAGTCTTCCAGTGATTTGAGACTGGGATGGAGGTTCACCTTCCAGCAGGACAATGTCCCTAAGCATACTGCTAAAGCAACACTTGAGTGGTTTAAGGGGAAACATTTAAATGTCTTGGATTGGCCTAGTGAAAGCCCAGACCTCAATCCAATTGAGAAAATCTGTGGTATGACTTAAAGATAGCTGTACACCAGCAGAACCCATCTAACTTTCATTTTTTTTGTCTTATTTCATGTTTGTTTCTCAATAATAAATATTTTGCATCTTCAAAGTGGTAGGCATGTTGTGTAAATCAAATGATACAAACCCCCCAAGAATCAATTTTATTTCCAGGTTGTAAGGCAACAAAATAGGATAAAATGCCAAGGGGGGTGAATACTTTTGCAAGCCATTGTATGTGAGAATGATGTTCATTGACTACAGCTCAGCGTTCCACACCATAGTGCCCATGAAGCTCATCACTAAGCTAAGGACCCTGGGACTAAACACCTCCCTCTGCAACTGGATCCTGGACTTCCTGACGGGCTGCCCCCAGGTGGTAAGGGTAGGCAACAACATGTCTGCCACGCTGATCCTCAACACTGGGGCCCCTCAAGGGGTGTGTACTTAGTCCCCTCCTGTACTCCCTGTTCACCCACAACTGCGTGGCCAAACACGACTCCAACACCATCATTAAGTTACGTTTGCTGATGACACAACAGTGGAAGGCCTGATCACCGACAACGATGAGACAGCCTATATGGAGAAGGTCAGTGAACTGCTCCCTCAATGTGAACATGACAAAGGAGCTGTCGTGGACTACAGGAAAAGGCGGGCAAGTTCTCCCACTTAAAAAGATGAGAGAGGCCTGTAATTTTCATCATAGACAGACAAAATGAGAAGAAAAAAAACAGAAAATCACATTGTAGGATTTTTTATGAATTTATTTGCAAATGATGGTGGAAAATACGTATTTTCACTGTATGTGTGCAGCTATAAAATGGATGTCTTTGTATAATGGGCTTCAGAACGTTCTCGTGAATAAACACTTTGATTTTTGCAAATTGGGACTCTTGTTTTGCGTCATTCAACCAGAATCTTGCAAACTCTGGGTTGCAGACTGAGTGGATTAATTGAAGTTTATGAACATTGATAACAAAATTATCCTAACAATAGCAGAGTCTGTAATGTGGTGTATTTAAAAGAGACAGTTAATGTTGTGTATATCACAGAGTCTGTAATGTGGTGTGTATAGCAGTCTGTAATGCGGTGTGTATAGCAGTCTGTAATGTGGTGTGTATAGCAGTCTGTAATGTGGTGTGTATAGCAGTCTGTAATGTGGTGTGTATAGCAGTCTGTAATGTGGTGTATACAGAAGTCTGTAATGTGGTGTATATAGCAGTCTGTAATGTGGTGTATACAGCAGTCTGTAATGTGGTGTGTATTGCAGTCTGTAATGTGGTGTGTATTGCAGTCTGTAATGTGGTGTATTTAAAAGAGACTGTTAAAGTGGTGTATATCACAGAGACTGTTAATGTGGTGTATATCACAGAGACTGTTAATGTGGTGTATATCACAGAGACTGTTAATGTGGTGTATATCACAGAGACTGTTAATGTGGTGTATATCGCAGAGACTGTTAATGTGGTGTATATCACAGAGACTGTTAATGTGGTGTATATAGCAGAGACTGTTAATGTGGTGTATATCACAGAGACTGTTAATGTGGTGTATATCACAGAGACTGTTAATGTGGTGTATATCACAGAGACTGTTAATGTGGTGTATATCACAGAGACTGTTAATGTGGTGTATATCACAGAGACTGTTAATGTGGTGTATATCACAGAGACTGTTAATGTGGTGTATATCACAGAGACTGTTAATGTGGTGTATATCACAGAGACTGTTAATGTGGTGTATATCACAGAGACTGTTAATGTGGTGTATATAGCAGAGACTGTTAATGTGGTGTATATCACAGAGACTGTTAATGTGGTGTATATCACAGAGACTGTTAATGTGGTGTATATCACAGAGACTGTTAATGTGGTGTATATCACAGAGACTGTTAATGTGGTGTATATAGCAGAGACTGTTAATGTGGTGTATATAGCAGAGACTGTTAATGTGGTGTATATCACAGAGACTGTTAATGTGGTGTATATAGCAGGGACTGTAAATACGTAAATGTTTAAGGGGGGTGGGGGTCGTACTATGGATAATTTAGCTATTTGATTTAGATTTTTGACCCCTAAATGTAATTTTTTTAAAGAAATATTGATTTGGGCCTTTTTTACTGTAGCCCAGATGAAGCGTTGAGAAACACATTCAGAAATGGCAACACAAAAAGAAGAAACAAGATTTTGAAGTGTTTTTCCTACATCTAGGAGATTTTTGGTTAGGCACAACGCTACCTTCATACATCCATTTCTTTTTTTTTCACAGGTTCTGGTTACCTGCGGACGAGTCCTGTGACACTGCTGGGGTTCGTATAGCAAAACGGACACCATCTTGTTCGTCAGAATCTCCCCTTTCCATAAAGTGGTCATAATAGTTTGTAGGTCAAACCGTTTGGACGCTACAGACATCTTCTTTAGAAGACCGGTTTTGGGAATGTCCCATGGTCTGACAAACACCTCTCTAGTCCTGTCAACTTTGACCTCAGATGGGATGTCCCATGTTCTGACAAACACCTCTCTAGTTCTGTCAACTTTGACCTCAGATGGGATGTCCCATGTTCTGACAAACACCTCTCTAGTTCTGTCAACTTTGACCTCAATTGGGATGTCCCATGTTCTGACAAACACCTCTCTAGTTCTGTCACCTTTGACCGCAGATGGGATGTCTCCTGGTCTGATAAACACCTCTCTAGTTCTGTCAACTTTGACCTCAGATGGGATGTCCCATGTTCTGACAAACACCTCTCTAGTTCTGTCAACTTTGACCTCAATTGGGATGTCCCATGTTCTGACAAACACCTCTCTAGTTCTGTCACCTTTGACCTCAGATGGGATGTCCCATGGTCTGACAAACACCTTTCTAGTTCTGTCACCTTTGACCTCAGATGGGATGTTTCCTGGTCTGACAAACACCTCTAGTTCTGTCACCTTTGACCTCAGATGGGATGTTTCCTGGTCTGACAAACACCTCTCTAGCTCTGCAACCTTTCCCCGCAGATGCAGAAGTGCGACATCGACTGATGAGGTGAATTGAGACGCATCCAATGCAAAAAAAAAACAGATATCCCTAGTTTAAACGGATGTATTTTGACGGGGATTGTTTTATTATGTTACTTAGATTGACGCACCAGTGTTGCAGAGACTATCCTGCAGGCGAAGGGAAGGTATACAACCAAGAGAGGGCTGGAACCTGGTACACTACTCCAACCGCAACCCCAAGAGACTTCATTAAGATTCAAGGAGGAGCACAGCACTTAGAAGGGCTTGGAAGGAAAGATGTTTTTCACTAAAACCTCAGATTAGGATAAATCATTGTTTGATGGATTCAAACAGCGCCAGCAGAGAGAGTGAAAGGCCAACGTAAGAAAAACACAGCCACCTCCACAGCCAGAGACAGAAACAGCAAAGAAGAAAATCACAAAATGCACTTACATTATAGTGTGTCTGTGTGTTGAGAGAGAGAGCGAGATATAATTGTGTGTGTGTGTGTGTGTGTGTGTGTGTGTGAGTGTGTGTGTGTGTGTGTGTGTGTGCGTGTTGAGAGTGAGAGTTATACTGTTTGTGAGAGTTAACTCTGAATGAGGGTTTCAAATTTGGGAAAATGACACTATCTAATTGTTTTATATTTTTGACATTTTGTCAGGAAATGCAGCTCCGTCTCAGGTTCTGCTGTGGCGCAGTGGTTGCACAGCCTTTCCTCTACAGGGAGACATGTTTTCCTGTGTCTACTCTTCTCAATGACATGGCTGTGCTCACTGAGCCTGTACTTTGTCAAGGTTTTTCTAAGGTTATGATCAGTAACCATGGTCAAGTAGTTAGCCACAGTGTACTGTCGATTTAGGGCCAGATAGCACTGCATTTTGCTTTGCTCTTGTGTTTGTGTTTCCCAATAAGCAATGAAGTTTTGTTTTGACTGTGTTGTAATTTGGTTTATTCTGATTGATTGGATGTTCTCTGCTGAGGCTTCAGTGTGTTAGTAGAACAGGTTTGTGAACTCAGCCCCAGGACCAGCTGGATGAGGGGACTGAGGCTTCAGTGTGTTAGTAGAACAGGTTTGTGAACTCAACCCCAGGACCCGCTGGATGGGGGGACTTGTTTCTTTGCTCAGCTCTTGGCATTGCAGGGCTTGGTAATGATTGGAGAGGAGCCAGTTGCCATGTAGACAGACAATGCACTCCGGAAAAATCTGTATACTGTATTTTAGATGTTTCCAAAACTTAATTGCTCTTTTTTTATTCTCTCTCTCAATGTCATGAAGAGCAGGTGTTCTTAATGTTTTGTATACTCAGTGTATATACCACAGAAGATTGGAGAGGAGCCGGTTGCCATGTAGACAGACGATGCACTCCGGGACATCTGGTAATCCTAAAATACATTTTCTTCCAATACGTCTGGCACTTAGATAGCAGAAAAGGTCATAAGAGCGTCAGCTTGGTTGCCACCCCCGCTTGTCGCATGACGACCTAACGACCCAGAAAAGAGGGGATGTTGTCAGGTTCAGATTGGTGACAGTCAGTATCTCTGGCTTGTTGGAGAGAACGTAATGAAATGTCACATGTGCTTATCAATCATCTTCAATGCTGCAAAAATTCTCTCTCTCTCTCTCTCTCTCTCTCTCTCTCTCTCTCTCTCTCTCTCTCTCTCTCTCTCTCTCTCTCTCTCTCTCTCTCTCTCTCTCTCTCTCTCTCTCTCTCTCTCTCTCTCTCTCTCTCTCTCTCTCTCTCTCTCTCTCTCTCTCTCTCTCTCTCTCTCTCTCTCTCTCGGCTTCATTAAAATGGGAAACACGTTTACATTGCCAAAGCAAATGAAATAGATAATAAACAAAAGTGAAATAAACAATCAGACATTAACAGCACACAAAGTGTTTCTAAGGAACAGAGACGTTTCAACTGTCATAGTATACAGCGCTGTAACGATGTGCAAATAGTTAAAGTACAAAAAGGAAAATAAATATAGCTTGAATTTACAATGGTGTTTGTTCTTCACTGATTGCCACTGGTTGTGGCAGCAGGTCACAAATCTTGCTGCTGTGATGGCACACTGTGGTATTTCAACCAATAGATATGGGAGTTTATCAAAATTGGATTTGATTTCTAATTCATTGTGGGTCTGTGTAATCTGAGGGAAATGTGTGTCTCTAATATGGTCATACATTGGGCAGGAGGTTAGGAAGTGCAGCTCAGTTTCCACCTCATTTTGAACTCTTTGGCCTGAATTCCAAGCGTCACGTCAGGAGGAAACCTGGTACCATTCCCACGGTGAAGCATGGTGGTGGTAGCATCAGCAGCTGTGGGGATGGTTTTCAGCGGTAGGGACTGGGAGACTAGTCAACATCGAGACAAAGATTAACCAAGCAAAGTACCTCAGACTGGGGTGAAAGTTCACCTTCCTACAGGAAAAAGGCCTTGAGCACACAGCCAAGACAATGCAGGAGTGCCTTCGGTACAAGTTTCTGATTGTTCTTGACTTGTACCCGATCAAACATCTCTTGAAATACCTGACAATAGCTGTTTAGCAATGCTCCCCTTCCAACCTGATAGAGCTTGAGAGGATCTGCAGAGGAATGGGAGAAATTCCCCAAAAGCAGGTGTGCCAAGCTTGGAACATCATACCCAAGAAGATTTAAGGCTGTAATTGCTGCCAAAGGCGCTTAAATAAAATACTGGGTAAAGGTTTTTAAACGTGTTTTACTTCATCATTATGGGGTATTATGTGTAGTAAAAAAAATATTTTAGCAATTTTTAGAAAAAGGTTGTAACGTAAAACAAAATGTGGAAAAAGTCAAGTGGTATTTCCGAAGGCGCTGTAATGTAATTTTTTATTGTTCTACGTTATTCACAGTTTATTTCTTGTCACTATTTCATTATTTTTTATTTTTTTATCTTTAACTTTTGGAAAAGGACCCGTAGTTTAGCATTTTAATGTTACTCTACACCAGTTGTTTACGAAGCTTGTGACGAATAACATGTATTTAATTGATTTGATATATTCTTTATATGTATTTAAAAACATGTTAATGTGTTTGCGCAGAAGGAACGCGGTGCATTGGAGGAACGGCCTACTTTTCTCATTTCGCCATAGTTTGATCATGTTTGATTAAAGCCACGACGTTATCCCCAACACTTCAGGGTTTTAGACATTTTGACTTCAGATTCTGAAATTTATCGACGTTTCTCCATTTTTTAAAGGGTTTTTTAACACCCTCATTCTCAACATCTTTCAGTTTCTTCAAAATGTCTCCGAAAGTTAATGTTTTGGATAGCGTTAGCCTTCAAGTCATCTAAAAAAAAAAAATTCAAGTCATAAAAATTCTAAAATGTAAAAAATTTCACGACCACACATTCACACGTTCAACGGTTCATTTATGATATTTATCACCTCTCATCACACACACACACACACACACACACACACACACACACACACACACAAAAGTGCTACCTGGTGTTTGACTGCAGTTGCAACCCCCTGTCTGCCTTGAGTAAAGAAGCCAACATTGTGTTATACTGCTCCCCACTGGTGGTACTATTGAGTACAGCATTGTGTTATACTGCACCCTGGTGGCAGTACTGAGTACTGCATGTTGTTATATATCTCCGTGGTGGTAGTACTGGGTACTGTATGGTGGAATTACTGAGTACTGAATGGTGGTGGTACTGACTACTGTATGGTGGTAGTAATATGATGTATGGTGGTAGTATTAAGTACAATATGGTGGTGGTACTGACTACTATGTGGTGCTAGTACTGACTGCTGTATGGTGGAAGTACTGACTACTGTATGGTGGTAGTACTGACTACTGTATGGTGGTGGTACTGACTACTGTATGGTGGTAGTATTGAGTACTGTATTGTTGTAGTACTGGGTACTGTATAGTGGTAGTGCTGGTACTGTATTGTGATAGTGCTGGTACTGTATAGTGGTAGTGCTGGGTACTGTATAGTGGTAGTGCTGGTACTGTATAGTGGTAGTACTGGGTACTGGGTGCTGTATGGTGGTAGTACTGGGTACTGTACTGTATCTTGCCTATGCCGCTCTGTACCATCACTCATTCATATATCTTATGTACATATTCTTTATCCCCTTACACTTTATCCCCTTACACTTGTGTCTATAAGGTAGTAGTTTTGGAATTGTTAGCTAGATTACTTGTTGGTTATTACTGCATTGTCGGAACTAGAAGCACAAGCATTTCGCTACACTCGCATTAACATCTGCTAACCATGTGTATGTGACAAATAAAATTTGATTTTATTTGATTTGTATAATGGTAGCGTTGGTACTGTATAGTGGTAGTGCTGGGTACTGTATAGTGGTAGTACTGGGCACTGTATAGTGGTAGTAATGGGTACTGTATAGTGATAGTGCTGGTACTGTATAGTGGTAGTGCTGGGTACTGGGTACTGTATAGTGATAGTGCTGGTACTGTATAGTGATAGTGCTGGTACTGTATAGTGGTAGTGCTGGGTACTGTATAGTGGTAGAGCTGGGTACTGTATAGTGGTAGCGTGGGTACTGTATAGTGGTAGTGCTGGGTACTGTATAGTGGTAGTGCTGGGTACTGTATAGTGGTAGTGCTGGGTACTGTATAGTGGTAGTATTGGTACTGTATAGTGGTAGTATTGGTACTGTATAGTGGTAGTGCTGGTACTGTATAGTGGTAGTGCTGGTACTGTATAGTGGTAGTGCTGGGTACTGTATAGTGGTAGTATGGGTACTGTATAGTGGTAGTATTGGTACTGTATAGTGGTAGTGCTGGTACTGTATAGTGGTAGTGCTGGGTACTGTATAGTGGTAGCGTTGGTACTGTATAGTGGTAGTGCTGGTACTGTATAGTGGTAGTGCTGGTACTGTATAGTGGTAGTGCTGGTACTGTATAGTGGTAGTGCTGGGTACTGGGTACTGTATAGTGGTAGTGCTGGTACTGTATAGTGGTAGTGCTGGTACTGTATAGTGGTAGTGCTGGTACTGTATAGTGGTAGTGCTGGGTACTGTATAGTGGTAGCGTTGGTACTGTATAGTGGTAGTGCTGGTACTGTATAGTGGTAGTGCTGGGTACTGTATAGTGGTAGTACTGGGTACTGGGTACTGTATAGTGGTAGTGCTGGGTACTGGGTACTGTATAGTGGTAGTGCTGGTACTGTATAGTGGTAGTGCTGGTACTGTATAGTGGTAGTGCTGGTACTGTATAGTGGTAGTGCTGGTAATGTATAGTGGTAGTACTGGCTACTGTATAGTGGTAGCGTTGGTACTGTATAGTGGTAGTGCTGGTACTGTATAGTGGTAGTGCTGGTACTGTATAGTGGTAGTGCTGGTACTGTATAGTGGTAGCGTGGGTACTGTATAGTGGTAGTGCTGGGTACTGTATAGTGGTAGTGCTGGGTACTGTATAGTGGTAGTGCTGGTACTGTATAGTGGTAGTGCTGGTACTGTATAGTGGTAGCGTTGGTACTGTATAATGGTAGCGTTGGTACTGTATAGTGGTAGTGCTGGTACTGTATAGTGGTAGTCCTGGGTACTGTAGAGTGGTAGTGCTGGGTACTGTATAGTGGTAGTATTGGTACTGTATAGTGGTAGCGTTGGTACTGTATAGTGGTAGCGTTGGTACTGTATAGTGGTAGTACTGGGTACTGTATAGTGGTAGTGCTGGGTACTGGGTACTGTATAGTGGTAGTGCTGGTACTGTATAGTGGTAGTGCTGGGTACTGTATAGTGGTAGTGCTGGTACTGTATAATGTGCTCTTTAGTGGTAATAATGTGCTGTATGGTGATAGTAATGAGCTTCATAGTGGTAGTACTGAGTATAGTATGGTAGTAGTAATGTGCTCTTTAGTGGTAGTAATGTGCTGTATGGTGGTAGTACTGAGTACTGTATGGTGGTAGTACTGAGTACTGTATGGTGGTGGTAATGTGCTGTATTGTTGTAGTACTGGGTACTGTATGGTGGTAGTACTGTGATGTACGGTGATAGTACTGAGTACTGTATGGTGGTAGTACTGTGATGTACGGTGGTAGTACTGAGTACTGTATGGTGGTAGTACTGTGATGTATGGTGGTAGTACTGAGTACTGTATGTTGGTAGTACTGTGATGTACGGTGGTAGTACTGAGTACTGTATGGTGGTAGTACTGTGATGTACGGTGGTAGTACTGAGTACTGTATGGTGGTAGTACTGTGATGTACAGTGGTAGTACTGAGTACTGTATGGTGGCAGTACTGAGTACTGTATGGTGGTAGAAATGTGCTGTTTGGTTGTTGTAATTTTCTGTTAGTAATGTGTTCTGTATAGTGTTAGTAATCTGTTCTGTATAGTGGTGGTATTGTACTGTGATGTATGGTGGTAGTACTGAGTACTGTATGGTAGTGGTAATGTGCTGTATTATTGTAGTACTGAGTACTGTATAGTGGTAGTACTGTAATGTACGGTGATAGTACTGAGTACTATTTGGTGGTAGTACTGTGATGTACGGTGGTAGTACTGAGTACTGTATGGTGGTAGTACTGTGATGTACGGTGGTAGTACTGAGTACTGTATGGTGGTAGTACTGTGATGTATGGTGGTAGTACTGAGTACTGTATGGTGGTAGTACTGTGATGTACGGTGGTAGTACTGAGTACTGTATGGTGGTAGTACTGTGATGTACGGTGGTAGTACTGAGTACTGTATGGTGGCAGTACTGAGTACTGTATGGTGGTAGAAATGTGCTTTTTGGTTGTTGTAATTTTCTGTTAGTAATGTGTTCTGTATAGTGTTAGTAATCTGTTCTGTATAGTGGTGATATTGTACTGTATTGTGGTAGTAATTTGCCGGTTGGTCATTCCATTGTGCTGTATAGTGGTAGTCATGTGTACTTTGAGGAACTCAGTTGAACTGTAGTCGATTTATGTAAAAATGTCACCAACCAATTGCAATATACATGTATATGTATATGTGTATATATATGTATATGGGTATACATATACAGTATATACACAGTGGGGAGAACAAATATTTGATACACTGCCGATTTTGCAGGTTTTCCTACTTACAAAGCATGTAGAGGTCTGTAATTTTGATCATAGCTTCACTTCAACTGTGAGAGACGGAATCTAAAACAAAAATCCAGAAAAATCTCATTGTATGATTTTTAAGTAATTAATTTGCATTTTATTGCATGACATAAGTATTTTATTCTGGATTTTTGTTTTAAATTCCGTCTCTCACAGTTGAAGTGTACCTATGATAAAAATGACAGACCTCTACATGCTTTGTAAGTAGGAAAACCAGCAAAATCGGCAGTGTATCAAATACTTGTTCTCCCCACTGTGTATATATATATATATATATATATATATTTATTTGTTGTTAATATAAAATAACTAAAGATGCCTTCAAAAAGATCATGGTGAGTTCCTCTTTGAGTGTAATATCTAATTAATATCCACAATTTATCTAGAGTACGGCATTTATCTAGAGCAGGGGAGACCATTTATCTAGAACAAGTGTGACCATTTATCTAGAACAAAGGAGATCATTTATCTAGAACAAGTGTGACCACTTATCTAGAGCAAGGGAGACCATTTATCTAGAGCAAGGGAGTCAATTTATCTAGAGTACGGCATTTATCTAGAGCAGGGGAGACCATTTATCTAGAGCAGGGGAGACCATTTATCTAGAGCAAGGGAGACTTGATTTGATTTGATTTGATTTGATTTTGATTTGATCTAGAGCAAGGGAGTCAATTCATCTAGAGCAGGGGAGACCATTTATCTAGAGCAAGGGAGACCATTTATCTAGAGCAAGGGAGACAATGTATCTAGAGGGAGATAAGAGCAAGAGAGACCCTGTATATTTAGGGAGATAGGAGCAGGAGAGACCCTGTAACTTGAGGGAGATAGGAGCAAGAGTGACCAGAGGTAGCTAGCTCCCTGTTCCAAATGGCACCCTATCCCCTATGTGGTGCACTACTTTAGACCAGGGCCCTATTCCCTATATAGTGCACTACTTTAGACACGGGACCTATCCCCTATGTAGTGCACTACTTTAGACCCGGGACCTATCCCCTATGTAGTGCACTACTTTAGACCGAACCCATAGGGAATATGGCAGCATTTGGGACACGACGCCAGTCAATGTATCTCTCTGTGAGGAAGGGGACTGTATTACTTAACATTGTTCTATGTGTGTATATTCAAGTTGGAAATAGACAGGACAGACTGAGACCTAATCATTTAATTAAATATGTAGGGCCTATTTATAATGTGATAATGGATATAAGTCATGTGCCTGAATAAAGTTGCTCTAATATTGTAAATCCATCAGCTCAACCGTAGTTCCCTCTATTAGCCACTGGGTGGGGCTCTTCCACTATATGCCTGTGAAATCTAATGAAACGCTAACAAAGGCCGTGGCCGAAATACCTCAGTTTGCTCTCACCTTTGCTGCTAAAAAAAAAACATGAATTAAAACTTAAATAATATTTTAGTGAAGTGCAGGTTGTTTGTTTTTAAAACTTCTTTCTTACAGCACCCTACTGGCATGGAGGGACTGTAAGAAATACCTGGGCATTTCCTCCCAAATATGTTCTCACTCGCCTATAGTAGGCAACCCAGACTTGCCAAAAGCCCTGAGGGATGCCAACTTTAATCTTTGGCATACCCTAGGAATTAGGACCTTTTCAGACCTATTTCATCAGAAAACCACTACACTGAAATCCTTTCAAGAGCTCTGCAGTGAATTCGATGTGCCAAGATCCCATTTTTTTTTCAATATCTTCAAATTAGACATGTAATTTCCTCATTTACCTCCAAGAGGAGGTTTAGAACTCAGTTGAATGAAGTTGAAACCCTTCTTGTCACAGCACAATCCATTAAAGGCAAAATATCTTACATCTATAGACTCCTGAGAAAGGAAGCTCCTCTTTTACTCTTTTGAAAATAATCTGGGAAAAGGACCTTGGTCTGACTATCAGTGATGAGTTATGGGCGGAGGTTTTGCGACAGGGTATACTGCTCCTCTACCAGTGTAAAAATGGAAGAATCTAATTACAAATTTTTGTACAAATTTTATTATACTCCTTTGAGACTCCATAGAATGAAAACAGATATGTCTCCTAACTGTAAAAGATGTACCTCTGAAAGCGGAACCTATATGCATGTATTTTGGAGCTGTAGGGAGAATCTGTACATACTGCTGCACAGAAAATACTAGAGGTACAGTTTGATATGACCCCGTGTATCTATCTTCTTAATGCCCAGCAGGACTTTGTTCTTGATCCTGACAGAGAAAATTTGCTCATGACTATTACATACTTTGCTAAGAAATGTATTCTTCTATTGTGGGCCTCTAATACCCCTCCTACATTTAAAATGTGGATTGACCAGATTGTTGACTTTCTTCCTCTTGAAAAGCTCACTTATGACCTCCACAAGAGACAGCCCAAGTTTGATAGACTCTGGTCTCCACTATTCAACTATATTTCAAACTGGACTGAGTGAACGGGGTGACTAGGGAAATGCGCAGATACATGTTGTGTACGGTACTGTAAAACCTAAAAACGAACTATTGGCCCGTCGTCTCAGCGAATGCTTGAAATAGCTGATAAGAACCTGGATAGTGCTGCTGCAAGTGTTACGTTTTTTTTTTTTTTTTTTTTTTTTTTTTAGTTTTTGAGTACGTGTGCGTGTGTGTGTATATGTACGTATGTATGTATGTATGTATATATATATGTACCAAGGAAAATATATAGATTAAGAAAAATAAATGCTTTTATTTGACTTTATCATTCATTTTAATTGTATTTTTATTTTTTCAAAAGTATTATTATTTTTTTATTTTTTATTTTTTTTAAAGCCTGTCACATCTGTGAATGTGGAATGTGTTTTGTTGGTTGATTGAAAAACAAGAAAACTTAATAAAACTTTAAATTGAAAAAAAAAAAAAAAAACGTCTTTCTACTGTATGACTTTTTGAACCCCGGACACCCAAATACTTCTTGTGACTACAAACAGTTGAGTTGAGCCATTTGGGGCGGCAGGGTAGCCTAGTGGTTAGAGTGTAGGGGCGGCAGGGTAGCCTAGTGGTTAGAGCGTTGGACAAGTAACCGACAAGGTTGAAAGCTCGAATCCCCGAGTTGACAAGGTTAAAAATCTGACGTTCTACCCCTGAACAAGGCCGTTAACCCCGCTGTTCCCAGGCCGTCATTGAAAATAAGAATTTGTTCTTAACTGACTTGCCTAGTTAAATAAAGGTCAAAATTAAATAATAAATAAAAATTCCTCATTCTAAGTGTAAACCGTGACTGTTATGTTCTTCAATATGTTTTACTGGCACGCGTCCCGTAGACGTCACTGCTAACACTCGAGGAGGTTTATTTTGTGACCTACATGTAACATGACTGAAACATCACTCCGTCCCACTCTTCCCTCTCCCTCCTCTGTGTCACTTTTACGACAGTGTGTGTGTGTGTGTGTGTGTGTGTGTGTGTGTGTGTGCGTGCGTGTGTGTGAGAGAGATATAAACCAGTTGTCTGTACAACTGAATAATGTGTCAAACGATAAACAAGCTTCTCTCTGTTTTCACACCGTTGTATGATGAGCAGGTGGGAGGAGAGTACGTGTTTTACTGTCTGTTACACCTGTTATGGTCTTTCAGATATACCACCACTAGTACAGATACCGGGCGGGGATTAGTGGTCATTTCTAAATCAACCCAGCGTCATAAGGGAGACGTCCAGACACATGTATTTACAGAGTCGGAACTGCAACGTTTCTGCATTGTGATGCGTTTACATGACACTCCAACATTCTACGGCGGCCATGTTAGATCCCAATTAACATTAGATGGGGGGAAATATTTCAATCATAGAAGATGATATTATTTATATTGTTTAATAAATTGCTATTTAACTGAATGTCTGGAAATAGACCTAATTCTAAACTCTAAATTCTAAATTCTAAATGTCTAAATTCTAAACATTGGCCCAACTCGGCTCTGAAGGTATTTAGATTAGCACAATTTATTGGACTTGATTGTTTATTTATTTTAATATGTAATATGTACTTGAACATAGTTACTATATATATATATATATATATATATATATATATATATGTTTGTTGTTGTATTTAAGGGTATATGACAGTCAGCACATCATTATTGTATGACACATCATATCCAATGAATAAGTAAAGATAAATGCAGCCATTTAAAAAACAAAATGAAATTAGACGTCGCCTATATATATATCACATTCGGTTTATTTGGTATTGATGCATTTAGCTGGACGCACACAGCAGCAGAATGATGTAGGCTCATATGCTCTGTAAGGTCCATTATGAAAGAGAGCCTATATTGCCATCCTACAAAATAAAACACACAGTTTATTTGCTTATATTTTATTTGTCAGCAGATATATATATATATATAAAAAAAATCAATGTATTTATGTTTGGATGATACAGTATAGAAGTGCTACAGTAGCTGTGATTTAGGTACCAGGACTCTCTTGGCATCGGAAAAGCTAAAAGTTATTTTCAAAGTGTGTCGTGTCAACACAAATTAATACTTGAGCACGGAAATATGTTGTAATTATTATTCTCCATAACATAGACTTGAGGAAATGTAGAATGAGTTATCATATTTTCGATCATGTAGATTAGCCTGGATACATTAGGACTATGCATTATTTGACACCACTGACTATAGTTGACAATGACATAGGCCTTATTATTGTATTTACAGCAAAGTGTATAAGCTACGTCATTGTCTTGCGTCAGTGTGGTCATTGTAGAGGACTTCCCATATGTTACGGCCCTGATTTCGAAGGCCCTTAGCGTCACTACAGTGTAGGCTACCTGCCCTCTCGGGACAGAAGAGGGAGACAAAAGTCCATGAAAAATAAAGTGACATAAGGAGAAGAACCTTCATAATAACCCCCCACCCCAATTCATGAGTAGGGCAGGCTTGCCGGAATAGAAATGCGTTTTCCCATATCATTTACACCATGATAAATATTTAAGTCATACTATGGCAACAATGAACAGCCCCTAACACTGATTCAAGCATACATAAATAATATAATCATAGTTTGTTTTGATTGATATCAATACTATCATACTATCTTAAAACATGTATCCACTAGCCGCTAAATCACTGTAGGCTACTACATTCCTGCCGGTCTACATTCTAGCATCTTCTTGAAAGCCTTCCTGAAGCTGTCATCCAGAAAGGCATAAAGAAAAGGGTTAAGACAAGAGTTGGCGTAGCTGAGGCTGGTGATGAAGTAGGACAACCCGATGAGCAGCGGAGTGGTCCTCAGGTCGGTGGTGAGAGCCACTATGGTGCTGAGGTGAAACGGGGTCCAACAGAACAGACACACCGCTAAGACTATAAACACCATAATAGTTACTTTCTTTTTAGCCTTGTCCAGCGCCTTGGCGTTAGAGTTGAGGCGCATGTTCCGTAGTTTGTACAGCATCATGGTGTAGAGAATACAGATGGTCGACACCGGGATGGCGAAGCCGAGGATCAGGGTGTATATCCTGCTCGCCTTGAACCACAAACTCTCCGGGCTCGGGAAGCTGAGGACGCAGCTTTTCCTGTCCGAGTCGTCCGGACTGATGTAGACCCCAGCGAATACCGTGAACGGCATTACGATTAGAATCACGAGGATCCAGACGCACAGGCTCACTATCTTCGCTGCGCGGTAGGTACGGTAGGGCATGCGCTTGGAACGCACCGTCGCCAGTACGACCAGATAACGGTCCACACTCATGACCGTCAGGAAGTAGATACTGGAGAAGATGTTATAGTGGTCTATGCTCAGGATGACCTTACACAGCACCTCTCCAAAGGGCCAGTAGTGGAGCAGGTGCTCGGCGATGTTGATGGGTAGTACCAGAGTAAACAGGTCGTCGGCTATCGCCAAGTTTAGGATAAACATATTGGTCACGGTTTTCATTTTGGGCGCTTTGAGGATAACGTAGATAACCGCCGTGTTCCCCGTTAACCCCACGGCACATATCACCGAATATATCACCGGCAGGACCACGTAGAGGTCGGCATAAAAGTATAACTCTGATTGCGGCGTGCAGTTCAGATCTGTCCGGTTAGTCGTGCTCAGATAATAGTAGTCCATGGATTCGTTACACACAACCGGAGCTCCGCTGCGGGTGTTCGCGATAGATATATTCTCCATCTTCAACCTCTTCTAAAAGGTATTATATCACATAAGTATTGAGGGAGGCACGTCGTTCAGCACGCATGTTTGTTCAGAGTTAAACACAGGCAGTCGTGAAGTGCCTTGTTGGCTGCTGTGTAGGTCGGCTCGGTCTGGTTTTACGCACGCGTTGCGCATCACGAAATCTATGGAGAACAGAAATATTGTATACACATTTAAAAGCAGTACATAAAAACAAATCTGTTCTGCCATTAATATTGTCTTCAAAACACTTTTTTTTATAGCCTATTATACTGTAACCCTGCATCATAATGGATTGGAACGCCACGACGTCCACATGCACAAATATATTTCCATAGGTCCACAAGTATAAATGTTATTTTTAAACGGATCAAGTACTGAGAGTGCAAGAAATACGTATTCAGCAATAATAATAATAATAATATTGACGTTTTAAAATATCATGCGGGATCATGGTCGTGCCATTATTCTTATACACCATCAAAAGTAAAGGTGAATTTTATGTTTAAAAAAAGAAAGAAAGCTCATTTAGGAGCTTACCGTGTCAGAGGAGGCTCCTTTTCCCCTCTGCCTTCTGTTTGACAGTGAGCAGGAGCAACGCGAGCTGGAGCTGTCCACGTCCCAACTAGTTGGATTTGGGGGGGAAGCGGACAGGTGACGTCAGACCACAGCACAGTGCCCCGTTCCATTCAGATATCAAGGCCTGAGGCACTCACCTTGCTGTCGGTCGCCTAAAGTGTTCCTATAATGTATATGCTCTAGGCATAAATAGCCATATTACCACGCATAGTCCCGTTGTGAAATGTATTGTACAGATACACTGATGGGCATATTGCTGTGTGGTACATGGCTGCTAATGTGAGGCTGTCTTTCTCTCCTGTAGGGATGAAGATCCAACACGTTGTTGTTCCTCGACATATATGTAGGTGTATGTAAACAAAATAATGTTACCTTGATTGCCTTACTGTTAGGCGTTGTGTTGTTACAGTGTGAACAATACAGTGGTCTATGATGGGAACAATACAGTGGTCTATGATGGGAACACTACAGTGGTCTATGATGGGACCATTACAGTGGTCTATGATGGGACCAATACAGTGGTCTATGATGGGAACATTACAGTGGTCTATGATAGGAACATTAAAGTGGTCTATGATGGGAACATTACAGTGGTCTATGATGGGACCATTACAGTGGTCTATGATGGGACCATTACAGTGGTCTATGATGGGAACATTACAGTGGTCTATGATAGGAACATTAAAGTGGTCTATGATGGGAACATTACAGTGGTCTATGATGGGACCATTACAGTGGTCTATGATGGGAACACTACAGTGGGCTATGATGGGAACACTACAGTGGGCTATGATGGGATGATTCAAGTCATGACCAGTCTGTATGTAGACTAGCATTATAATTTGACCTTTGTTTTGTTGTTGTGTATATTCACCCCTATTTTTTTCTCCCCAATTTCGTGGCAGCAAATTGGTAGTAGTTACAGTCTTGTCTCATCGCTGCAACTCCCATACGGACTTGGGAGAGGCAATAGGTCGAGAGCCATGCGTCCTCCGAAACACAACCCAGCCAAGCCGCACTGCTTCTTGACACAATGCCCATCCAACCCGGATGCCAGCCACACCAATGTGTCGGAGGAAACACCGTACACTGCGCCCGGCCCTCCACAGGAGTCGCTAGTGTGCGATGAGATAAGGTTATCCCTGACCTAACCCTGGCGATGCTGGGCCAATTGTGCACCGCCCCATGGGACTCCCGGTCGCAGCTGGCTGTGACAGAGCCTGGACTCGAACCCAGAATTTCTAGTGGCACAGCTAGCACTGCGCCACTCGGGAGGCCCCAATGTGACCTTTTTTTGAGTAGGCATTGAGACCATGATCTCTTCTCCACGGGATCCCTGTAAATACAAATTTCATTAGACACTAAAATCTATTACAAAATAAAACCACTGAAATACAGAAAAACACAACACAAACAAAAAAACATTTAATTCCTCAATAAAAAGGCCCCCAATCAATGCTTTTAAATGCCCTGTGCGGCACTAGTACACACCATTTGAATAGTATTTTCTAGTTGGTTCCATCAATTAAAACTAAAAGAGGATTTACCTAGTCTGGTGGAGACCCAAGGAACCTCAAGATGTAACCAACCTTGTGACCTGGTTTGGTATCTCATGTTTTTATATTGTAATTAACAGGAAAGTTAGGTAAGTCAGAGGCTTGTCTAGTAGAGTTTTGTGTAAAACAAATTAGGATTAATGAAGTGATCTACGGGACTTTCGTAAGGACCAGCCAACATCTTTGATACACGTAGAATAAATTCACTGCTTTTCCCGAAAATCCCCAGTTGGAGGATCCTGGAATCAGGAAGGAAGAGGCAGGAAATCCGAAATCATCCAACCACGATTTCTGGAAAACCAGGAAATGTATCGAAAGTTCCCGGGATTTGCAACCCTAGTGGTGAACTGTCACCTCTGATAGCACCTGTGAAAAAGAGAAGGGCGCTATGGTAGACAACATCCAAAAGGTTTAAGAGTAGTGGGTGCTGCAAGCTGGTAAATGGTGTCACCATAGTCCAGAACTGGCAGGAAGTTGACTGTACTATCCGCTTCCTGCTATTCAGGTAGAGGAAATATCTGTTTCTAAAAAATAAAGGCCACTTTAAATCTTAGCTTTTTAACTAGCTTGTTAATGTTCTTTTGAGACATTAAATACTTTATTCTAATCTATATATAGATCAGTGGGGTAACACACAGACCTGTGACGTACAGTCCTGAGCCTTTAGCTCAGCCGGCTAACAACACAGTCTTGTAGGATTTAGCTCATTGGGCTAACAACAGTCTTGTAGGATTTAGCTTAGCCGGCTAACACAGTCTTGTAGAATTAATCTCAGTGGAATAACAACACAGTCTTGTAGGATTTAGCTTAGCCGGCTAACACAGTCTTGTAGGATTAATCTCAGTGGAATAACAACACAGTCTTGTGGGATTTAGCTCAGTTGGCTAACAACACAGTCTTGTAGGATTTAGCTCATTGGGCTAACAACAGTCTTGTAGGATTTAGCTTAGCCGGCTAACACAGTCTTGTAGAATTAATCTCAGTGGAATAACAACACAGTCTTGTGGGATTTAGCTCAGTTGGCTAACACAGTCTTGTAGAATTAATCTCAGTGGAATAACAACACAGTCTTGTGGGATTTAGCTCAGTTGGCTAACAACACAGTCTTGTAGGATTTAGCTCAGTGGGCTAACACCATCTTGTGATGCACAGACGTTCCATAGTCACATCGGTGGTCAGACCCTCAAATAGTGATAATTCTATCCATTTCAGGTGCTTACAGTACACATGTCTCTACTCTCTATTTGTATAAATGTTTGTCAAGCAGGGAGTTAAAGCCGCTTAAACAAGGAGTAATCTTTCTGAGTGAAATTTAAATGGTCTATTTGACTAATATAATTGAATCTTTCCCATGTTCCTAAATATTCCTCTCGTGATTCCTGTCCTCCCTTCCTTCCCCCTCCAATCTCTTCCTTCACCTCTGTGACAGTAATCTCAAATCCACTTTTCTACAATCTAGTTAATGTTTTCAATTACCTCCATAGCCGTAACCTCTTCCTCCGCTCATCTTCTCATCTTTTCCCGCCAGCATCCACAACTGTAATGGCTTTCGTCGTCGGATGAGGAAGAGCAGTCGGACCAAAGCGCAGCGTGGTAAGTGTTCATATTTCTTTATTGAACTGAACACTGAATAAACAAAAAAAAAAACAACGAAGGGAAAACCCAAAACAGTCCTGCAAGGTGAAAAACTATAAACAGAAGTTAACTACCCACAAAAAACCCAGTGGGAAAAGGCTACCTAAGTATGGTTCTCAATCAGAGACAACGATAGACAGCAGTCCCTGATTGAGAACCTTTCCCGGCCAATCAACAAATTAATATGTAACAAAGAAAATGAATATAGAATGCCCACCCATAGTCACACCCTGGCCTAACCAAAATAGAGAATAAAAAACCTCTCTAAGGCCAGGGAGTGACAATAACAAGTCACAAACTCACAGTTAGCGGATGGCCAAGTGCACCGATACTGCCTTCCTGACACCTACATGTACTGTTACTCTACTGTTACCCAGAATACTGTTCAGCAGTACTGTTACCCAGAATACTGTTCAGCAGTACTGTTACCCAGAATATTGTGCAGCAGTACTGTTACCCAGAATACTGTTACTGTACTGTTACGCTGAATACTGTTACTGTACTGTTACCCAGAATACTGTTACTGTACTGTTACCCAGAATACGTTCAGCAGTACTGTTACCCATAATACTGTTCAGCAGTACTGTTACCCTGGATACCGTTACTGTACTGTTACCCAGAATACTGTTACTGTACTGTTACCCAGAATAATGTTACTGTACTGTTACCCAGAATAATGTTACTGTACTGTTACCCAGAATAATGTTACTGTACTGTTACCCAGAATAATGTTACTGTACTGTTACCCAGAATACTGTTACTGTACTGTTACCCAGAATAATGTTACTGTACTGTTACCCAGAATAATGTTACTGTACTGTTACCCAGAATACTGTTACTGTACTGTTACCCAGAATAATGTTACTGTACTGTTACCCAGAATACTGTTACTGTACTGTTCCTAGAATAATGTTACTGTACTGTTACCCTGGATACTCTTCAGCAGGACTGTTACCCTGGATACTCTTCAGCAGTACTGTTACCCTGGATACTCTTCAGTAGTACTGTTACCCTGGATACTCTACAGCAGTACTGTTACCCTGGATACTCTTCAGTTGTTACCCAGAATAATGTTACTGTACTGTTACCCTGGATACTCTTCAGTAGTACTGTTACCCTGGATACTCTTCAGTAGTACTGTTACCCTGGATACTCTACAGCAGTACTGTTACCCTGGATACTCTACAGCAGTACTGTTACCCTGGATACTCTTCAGCAGTACTGTTACCCTGGATACTCTTCAGCTTTCCACCTGCAATCAAATGACAGGTTTAGGCTTTAAAGTTACCGTGACCAAGCCAGCAGGTGTCAGTATTCTCGGAGTCATCAGGCTTGGTATGTATGATAGACGTGACACTATTTATATTGTATATGCTGGAATTACAGTTTTTTTACAATCACTTTGGCACTAATTTCGGGACCTTGATGTCCTTTTTCAAAACTCTAGACACAAAACTCACAACCAATGATCAAAATGCACATTGTTCAAAACTCTTTTAAACACTTTTTCCAATTGCTTGGATACAAGACACATACAGCTAAGATCATTTGTTGATTGAACTGAAATCACCTGTTCAAAATGACACGACTTAACTTCAAAAGTATTACCATTTCACAATGCAGTTCACACATTACATCTGAAACGACCGTCTATTCATTTCATTACAATGATCTAACTATCAATTGATACAACTGCTCAAAATTGATAAGTAACTGTTGCGTTACTCTTAGCGCATAGTTTTATGGAAACTGACGAACAATGTTCCACGTTTAGATCATGAGAGTTTCAGGATAACGAGATCCGTTGACACCAATTACCGTGGACCATGAACCAATTGGACTTCATTATCTATGGATGTAATGTTTCATCATCATTCTTTATCAGACACTGTTTCTATGGTCCCATGTACCACTTTTCCAGACCATGTTTTCAGATTTGACATTACTGTACACTCACCGGCCACTTTATTAGGTACACCTATCTAGTCCTGGGTAGGACCCCCTTTTGCCTCCACAACAGCCTGAATTATTCACGGTGTTGTACGTTAAGAGATTCCCTTCTGCACACCACCGTTTTAAACAGCTGTTATTTGACCCTTTGTGGCCTTTTTGTTAGCTTGAATGAGTCTGGACATTCCCCTCTGACCTCTCTCATTAACAAGGTGTTTTTGCCCACAGAACTGCCGCTCACTGAATGTGTTTTGTTTATCGCACCATTCTCTGTAAACTCTGGAGACTGTAGTGCATAAAAATCCCAGGAAGGCAGAGGTTTCTGAGATGCTGGAATCACCATGTGTGGCATCAACAATCATACCACGGTCAAAGTTGCTTAGATTACGCATCTTGCCTGTTCTAATGTTTGGTCAAACAACATCTAAAGCTCTCTACTCTATATACTCTATATATTGAGTTGCAGGCAGCCACATGATTCGCTGTTCGAATGTAACCTTCCTTGATGAGCTAAATCAGGTCTTTAGAGCTGATGACATGACCTATGTCATTGTGTGGGGTAATGTCAGCTTCTACCATGCTCAAATGGTGCAAGCATGGTTTCAGGCCCATCCACAATTTACCACCCTGTACTTACCTGCCCTTCTCAAGGCAATTGATGACGCATGCAATGACATCACGGCAGACCAGTGTCAGGCCTGGATTCGCCCGAAGATTCTTCCCAAGATGTTTGGCTAATGAAAACATCCATTGTGATGTGGGTGAGAACCTGTGGCCAAATTCACAATACAGGATTGAGGGAAATATAGAAGTACAGTAATCAATCTTTTGTTCTGGTTTTTACAGTAAGCCAGGTGAGGAACACTGCAGCTGATGTTTTACAGTAAGCCAGGTGAGGAACACTGCAGTGATGTTTTACAGTAAGCCAGGTGAGGAACACTGCAGTGATGTTTTACAGTAAGCCAGGTGAGGAACACTGCAGTGATGTTTTACAGTAAGCCAGGTGAGGAACACTGCAGTGATGTTTTACAGTAAGCCAGGTGAGGGACACTGCAGTGATGTTTTTACAGTAAGCCAGGTGAGGAAGACTGCAGTGATGTTTTTACAGTAAGCCAGGTGAGGAAGACTGCAGTGATGTTTTTACAGTAAGCCAGGTGAGGAACACTGCAGTGATGTTTTTACAGTAAGCCAGGTGAGGAACACTGCAGTGATGTTTTTACAGTAAGCCAGGTGAGGGACACTGCAGTGATGTTTTTACAGTAAGCCAGGTGAGGAACACTGCAGTGATGTTTTTACAGTAAGCCAGGTGAGGAAGACTGCATTTGACCTTTAACTGTTTTTTTTATTTTTTTGATGCTAAATATTTTTGCTTTGATTCAAAGAATTTCATCAATAAATGTAATATTTTGTTCAAGGATTCCACTGTGTCTGTAGTACTCTCTCTACTAGTTCTTTTACAGTGATGTATTTACGTGTAATAGTGGAACAGTTGTTAAAAGTACTATGTGGATTTCACCAGGTTCATATAATCAAATATGTCGTGTTTATTTCGTTATTATGCATGCCTGCATCCTGGGAGAAAGGGAGCGTCTACTTACGTTTTGCCCGGCGTGCTCGTGCTCACATCATTTTGATGCACTGAGAGAGGTAGGCACGCAGAAAAGTTTGATTCTTTTAAGTACAAAGTCATACACACAGTGTTCTGTTCATGAATAATGATGTATATTTAGAGGTTACTCGTAAGTGGATGGGATTGTTAAGATGTACACTTGTAATTGTACTTTTTAGGATGATATTAACATTCTGAATTCAACATGTGGTTAATAATAGCTAGCTAAGGTATTAGCAGGGTATTGTACGTGTGAGCGATGGCTAGCTCCTCGAATGATCCCAGTCCCACCTGTTGTGCATCTGTTGTAGAAAGAGGCGACGATTCTCAGAACATACAGTATGTGTCTCTACAAATGTTTTATTTCCTTTTAGATGCAGATGCAGGATGCAGAGAGTCAGTTCTGCTTGATTAAAACTACCTGATCTCCAAAGTCCCACGTCTATAGTCTCAATCAACCACACACAACGTAGAGCTACAGCGGTGTAGTACAGCACCGGTTACAGTAGCATGATGAAACCTGTATCACATATTCTGTACTACAATATTTAATGATTGTACCAACAACTACACAGCGAAACTATCGGTATCTTGTGTGTGGGTGATCTAAATGAATGTTCCTATGGTATTTCATGATAAATTAGTTATTTGAACCAATGATTCTGCAAGTGCAAGGTTTCTTTAAAGATATGAATGCACAATGCAATGTTTTGAACATTGGACAACCTGTGTTACAAGTGATGACCGTTTTTGAGTTTGGTGTCTAGAGTTTTGAAAAATGACCACAAGGTTCTGAAACTAGTGCCAAAGTGATTGTTAAAAACTGTAACACAGCTGAGCGTTGAGGTTGTCAGCGTTCACTGTTTGTTCAGACTTAGGAATAAGCTGCCATTAAACTCTTTAGCTTGTGTGTGTGTGTGAGTGTCTCTGTGTGTGTGTGTGTGTTTGTGTGTGTGTGTGTGTGAATGCCTGTGTGTGTTTGTGTGAGTGAGTGTGTGTGAGTGTCTCTGTGTGTGTGTGTGTGTTTGTGTGTGTGTGTGTGAATGCCTGTGTGTGTTTGTGTGAGTGAGTGTGTGTGAGTGTCTCTGTGTGTGTGTGTGTGTTTGTGTGTGTGTGCGTGAATGCCTGTGTGTGTTTGTGTGTGTGAGTGTGTGTTTGTGTGTGTGTGAGTGTGAGTGTGAGTGAGTGTCTCTGTGTGTGTGTGTGTGTTTGTGTGTGTGTGTGTGAATGCCTGTGTGTGTTTGTGTGTGTGAGTGTGTGTTTGTGTGTGTGTGAGTGTGAGTGTGTGTGAGTGTCTCTGTGTGTGTGTGTGTTTGTGTGTGTGTGTGTGTGTGTGTTCGTGTGTGTGTGTGTGTGTGAATGTCTGTGTGTGTGTGTGTTCGTGTGTGTGTGTGAATGTCCGTGTGTGTGTGAGTGTGTGTGAGTGTCTCTGTATGTGTGTGTGTGTGTGTGTTTGTGTGTGAGAGAGAGTGTCTCTGTGTCTGTGTGTGTGAGTGTCTGTGAGTGTGAGTGTGTGTGTGTGTGTGTGTGTGTGTGTGTGTGTGTGTGTGTGTGTGTGTGTGTGTGTGTGTGTGTGTGTGTGTGTGTGTGTGTGTGTGTGTGTGTGTGTGTTGTATGTAAATTGTCTGTCTGCCACATTAAAGTTTGAAGTCAGTCTCTACTCCTGCCCCATGGGTCACAAAACATGAAGCCTGTTTCCTTGAAATATGATCAGAATTTTCACATTTTACCTTATAAAATCACCCTTACCATCCTACATTAAAAACATACTACAGAACATTTACAGTGGGGCAAAAAAGTATTTAGTCAGCCACCAATTGTGCAAGTTCTCCCACTTAAAAAGATGAGAGAGGCCTGTAATTTTCATCATAGTAACGCTTCAACCATGACAGACAAAATGAGAAGAAAAATCCATAATGTGTTCCTTATCCGTGGGGATTATCCTGGTTCCATCGTAAGTGGCACCCTGTACAGTGCTATAGGCTCTGGTCAGAAGTAGTGTTCCGTCTTAAATGGCACCCTGTACAGTGCTATAGGCTCTGGTCAGAAGTAGTGTTCCGTCTTAAATGGCACCCTGTACAGTGCTATAGGCTCTGGTCAGAAGTAGTTCCATCTTAAGTGGCACCCTGTACAGTGCTATAGGCTCTGGTCAGAAGTAGTTCCATCTTAAATGGCACCCTGTACAGTGCTATAGGCTCTGGTCAGAAGTAGTGTGCAGTCATTCTGCCCCCTGTGGCTAGCCATGGGCTGTCTCTAAACTCAGAGAAATAAGGAACACGACTTATTAAAAATAGTTTGACAAGTAAATATATATATATATATTCATTTATGTCCGTCAGCCAGTTAGCCTTGGTTTTATCGTCTCAGTGATGTCGTTCGTTTCCTCTGTGTGTGTGTGTGTGTGCGTGAGAGAGTATTCATATCCCAGGGTCTCATTATGTTCTGTGTAGTAAATATTTACTGAGTCATGTAGAGCTGCAGTCAGAAATGACTAAAATGTCAATAAAGTCTATCAGTCAGAGCAGGCCTTGGGTTCAAATACTATTTGAATTCTTTCAAAGACGACCTGTGCTTGCTTGATCTTTCCTGGCATGATGGAAAATATTTTTATAGCAGAAAATACATAAAACCAAGCCTCTGGCACTCTAGAAAGGCTAAAGCATAATCTCAGAGTTTTATTTTAATGAATTAGAATAACATTTGAATCCATGTCTGTCGGAGTCTGTTCCTGATGTTTATATAGAATAAATCTGCCCTCTGTACATATGTTGTGTGTGTGTGTCCGTGTTTATCCGTGTGTGTGTGTGTGTCCGTGTGTGTCCCCGTGTGTGTGTCCGTGTCCGTGTGTGTGTGTGTGTGTCGGAGTCTGTTCCTGATGTTTACATAGAATAAATCTGCCCTCTGTACAGATGTTGTGTGTGTGTGTCCGTGTGTGTGTGTGTGTCCGTGTGTGTGTCCGTGTGTGTGTGTGTGTGTCGGAGTCTGTTCCTGATGTTTACATAGAATAAATCTGCCCTCTGTACAGATGTTGTGTGTGTGTGTCCGTGTGTGTGTGTGTGTCCGTGTGTGTGTGTGTGAGTCCGTGTGTGTGTGTGTGTCCCTGTGTGTGTGTGAGTGTGTGTGTGTGTGTGTCCGTGTGTGTGTGTGTGTGTGAGTGTGTGTGTGTGTGTCCGTGTGTGTGTGTGTGTGTTTCCGTGTGTGTGTGTGTGAGTGTGTGTGTGTCCGTGTGTGTGTGTGTCCGTGTGTGTGTGTGTCTGTGTGTGTGTCCGTGTGTGTGTCCGTGTGTGTCCATGTCCGTGTGTGTTGTTTCCAGGTTTGTCTCATTCCCGGGGGCTGCCGAAGTCACTGAAATGGAAATGGCAATACCGGCAGGTCTATCCGTCTCAGACTAGGTTCACGTACACAACATGACCAAAAGTATGTGGACACTTGCTAGTCAAACATCTCATTCCAATATCATGGGCATTAATATGGAGTTGGTTCCCCCCTTTTGCTATGGAGTTGGTTCCCCCCATTTCAGTATGGACCTCGCTTTGTGCTCGGGGGCATCGGGGGCCTTGTCATGCAAAATCAGTAAAGGGCCTTCCCCAAACTATTGCCACAATGTTGGAAGCACAGAATTGTCTAGAATGTCATTGTATGCTGCAGCGTTAAGATTTCCCTTCACTAGAACTAAGGGGCCCGAAACCATGAAAAAACAGACCATTATTCCTCCTCCACCAAACTTTACAGTTGGCACTTTGAATTCGGACAGGTAGCGTCCTCCTGGCATCCATCAAACCCAGATTTGTCCATCGGACTGGCAGATGGTGAAGCGTTATTCATATCTCCAGAGAAGGCGTTTCCACTGCTCCAGAGTCCAATGGTGGGGAGTTTTACACCACTCCAGCCGACGCCTTGCATTGAGCATGGTGATCTTAGGCTTGTGTGCGGCTGCTCGGCCATGCAAACCCATTTCATGAAGCTCCAGATGAAGAGTTATTGTGCTGACGGTGCTTCCAGAGGTTTTTATGCTCTACTCGCTTCAACAACCAGTGATCCTTCTCTGTGAGCATGTGTTTCCTACCACTTCTGTGTATAACTATTGGGATACTGGTATCGTCCCGACCCTACTGCCAAGTGTCCGACCTCCTCCCTGTAGGCAGTGTAAATATTGTGATACTGGTATCGTCCCGAACCTACGGCCAAGTGTCCGACCTTTGTTCTTTTGTTATGTCTTTGTTTAGTATGGTCAGGGCGTGAGTTGAGTGGGTTGTCTATGTTCTTTTGTTATGTCTTTGTTTAGTATGGTCAGGGTGTGAGTTGAGTGGGTTGTCTATGTTCTTTTGTTATGTCTTTGTTTAGTATGGTCAGGGTGTGAGTTGGGTGGGTTGTCTATGTTCTTTTGTTATGTCTTTGTTTAGTATGGTCAGGGCGTGAGTTGAGTGGGTTGTCTATGTTCTTTTGTTATGTCTTTGTTTTAGTATGGTCAGGGCGTGAGTTGAGTGGGTTGTCTATGTTCTTTTGTTATGTCTTTGTTTAGTATGGTCAGGGCGTGAGTTGGGTGGGTTGTCTATGTTCTTTTGTTATGTCTTTGTTTTAGTATGGTCAGGGCGTGAGTTGGGTGGGTTGTCTATGTTCTTTTGTTATGTCTTTGTTTAGTATGGTCAGGGCGTGAGTTGGGTGGGTTGTCTATGTTCCTTTCTCTATCATTTGGGATTTCTGTGTTTGGCCTGGTCTGGTTCTCAATCAGAGGCGGCTGTCAATCGTTGTCCCTGATGGAGAACCATACTTAGGTAGCCTGGTTGTCCCTGATTGAGAACCATACTTAGGTAGCCTGGTTGTCCCTGATTGAGAACCATACTTAGGTAGCCTGGTTGTCCCTGATTGAGAACCATACTTAGGTAGCCTGGTTGTCCCTGATTGAGAATCATACTTAGGTAGCCTGGTTGTCCCTGATTGAGAACCATACTTAGGTAGCCTGGTTTCACTTTTGAGTTGTGGGTGTTTATTTTCCGTGTCAGTGTCTGTGCCACCACGGGACTGTTTCGGTTTGATTTACCTCACGTTTATTGTTTTGTTCAGTGTTCGTTATTAATTTAAAAACATGAACACTTACCACGCTGCGTTTTGGGCCCTCCGATCCTTCATACTACTTCTCTTCGTCAGAAGAGGCCCTTACTGTTTGATATACTGTTAGTGTTGGCTCGAGCTTACCTGGAGTGGCAGGTGAGCGGGGGTACCACTTTGGCACTATTCCATTGGTTCATTGCGCCAGGAAAGCTAGTATTTTGATACTAATTCTAATGCAATGCATTTAAAAACAGCACGTCTGTGTGTGTGTGTGTGTGTGTGTGCGTGTGTGTGTGTCTTTGTCTGCATAATCACACCGCATCACAAACGTGTCAGTCCATAATGACGACTGCTTAGTCTGTTGATTCTGATGATATTATTTAAATCTGCAATCTGCAATCTGCTGTTCAAAGGCCGTTTCAATGATACCCATTCATTATTTTGTGGGCTGCCGTTTGGCCTGAAAAACAAAATTACAGATTGTGCCTTTAGTCTCCTTTACCAGAGAAGGTTTAATCCTCTCAGACAACACATATATTAAATCTGGCATTCTCTATGCACGTAGGAGCATAATTAATATTTCATTTACAGATATTTCTCTCGAAAAATAGGTGTTTTTATCTTCAAGGGATGCAACACGTGTAAATAAGGCAGTAAGTCGGCTCACAGTCTTCCTCACCCTTCGTTTAACATATTAATAACCTCTTCGTACATTTTATGAACAACATGTCTGCTACATGTTAGATAACAGTATTTTCCTCACTGGACCCTCAAGTTACCATGGCAGCCTGCAGTGAAGAATGAGCCAATTATCAAGTGATGATTCATTGTACTGAGTTTTTAAGTCTGTCATTCGATCATTTTAAAGTCAGTGCAATTCAATACCTTTCTAATTCTAGTCAGTTCAATAGGACTTAATTTCTCCTCTCTGGGACGATTAAGGAAGGGATTATCAGATCACAAAGAGTAACATCCTCCACATTCAATACATGTTCAAAATACTCCTATGTCTCCCCCTTAGTCCCCTACTGTACAATGAGTAACATCCTCCCTCCTATGTCTCCCCCTTAGTCCCCTACTGTACAATGAGTAACATCCTCCTATGTCTCCCCCTTAGTCCCCTACTGTACAATGAGTAACATCCTCCTATGTCTCCCCCTTAGTCCCCTACTGTACAATGAGTAACATCCTCCTATGTCTCCCCCTTAGTCCCCTACTGTACAATGAGTAACATCCTCCTATGTCTCCCCCTTAGTCCCCTACTGTACAATGCATAAACCAATGGTATACAATGATAATCAATGATATTGGTGATCTCCACAAACCTCCCGTTACCCCTAAACATCCTTACCATACAATACAATACAATACATAACGGATAGATTTAAAGATATTTTTCAGTATTGTAGGCTTGATCTACTGTGTGGCCCAACTGAAGAAGGGGCCCAACTGAAGAAGGGGCCCAACTAAAGAAGGGGCCCAACTGAAGAAGGGGCCCAACTGAAGAAGGGGCCCAACTAAAGAAGGGGCCCAACTAAAGAAGGGGCCCAACTAAAGAAGGGGCCCAACTGAAGAAGGGGCCCAACTGAAGAAGGGGCCCAACTGAAGAAGGGGCCCAACTAAAGAAGGGGCCCAACTGAAGAAGGGGCCCAACTAAAGAAGGGGCCCAACTAAAGAAGGGGCCCAACTAAAGAAGGGGCCCAACTGAAGAAGGGGCCCAACTAAAGAAGAGGCCCAACTGAAGAAGGGGCCCAACTAAAGAAATGGCCAAACTGAAGAAGGACATTGAAGGTAGAAAAGCAAATAAACGAGAAACAATTCGATCGGTTTGAGATACATTCATGTCCAAATTCGCTGACAGCAGTGTCAGTTTGATAGTATAACGTGGATGAGGACGTGGCTTGGATGAGGACGTGGCTTGGATGAGGACGTGGCTTGGATGAGGACGTGGCTTGGATGAGGATGTGGCTTGGATGAGGACAAGGCATGGATGAGGATATGGCTTGGATGAGGACAAGTTATGGATGAGGATATGGCTTGGATGAGGATGTGGCTTGGATGAGGACATGGCTTGGATGAGGACATGGCTTGGATGAGGACGTGGCTCGGATGAGGATGTGGCTTGGATGAGGATATGGCTTGGATGAGGACGTGGCTTGGATGAGGGCAAGGCATGGATGAGGATGTGGCTTGGATGAGGATATAGTTTGGATGAGGATATGGCTTGGATGAGGACAAGGCTTAGATGAGGATATGACTTGGATGAGGACATGGATTGGATGATGACATGGATTGGATGAGGATGCGACTTGGATGATGACATGGCTTGGATGAGGACGTGGCTTAGATGAGGATATGGCTTGGATGAGGACGTGGCTTGGATGAGGACAAGTCATGGATGAGGATATGGCTTGGATGAGGATATGGGTTGGATGAGGACAAGGCTTGGATGAGGATATGGCTTGGATGAGGATGTGGCTTGGATGAGGACATGGCTTGGATGAGGACATGGCTTGGATGAGGACATGGATTGGATGAGAATATGGCTTGGATGAGGATATGGCTTGGATGAGGATGTGGCTTGGATGAGGACATGGCTTGGATGAGGATATGGGTTGGATGAGGACAAGGCTTGGATGAGGATATGGCTTGGATGAGGATGTGGCTTGGATGAGGACATGGCTTGGATGAGGACATGGCTTGGATGAGGACATGGATTGGATGAGAATATGGCTTGGATGAGGATGTGGCTTGGATGAGGACAAGGCTTGGATGAGGACAAGGCATAGATGAGGATATGGCTTGGATGAGGATGTGGCTTGGATGAGGACATGGATTGGATGATGATATGGCTTGGATGTGGCTTGAATGAGGACATGGCTTGGATGAGGACATGGATTGGATGATGATATGGCTTGGATGTGGCTTGGATGAGGACATGGCTTGGATGTGGCTTGGATGAGGACATGGCTTGGATGAGGACATGGCTTGGATGAGGACATGGCTTGGATGTGGCTTGGATGAGGACATGGCTTGGATGAGGACATGGCTTGGATGAGGACATGGCTTGGATGAGGACATGGCTTGAATGAGGACATGGCTTGGATGAGGACATGGCTTGGATGAGGACATGGCTTGGATGAGGATTCACCTGTGTGGCTCCACCTGTGTGGCTCCACCTGTGTGGCATCACCAGTGTTGCATCACTACTCGGGTGTGGCTCCACCTGTGTGGCTCCACCTGTGTGGCATCACCAGTGTGGCATCACTACTCGGGTGTGGCTCCACCTGTGTGGCTCCACCTGTGTGGCATCACCAGTGTGGCATCACTACTCGGGTGTGGCTCCACCTGTGTGGCTCCACCTGTGTGGCTCCACCAGTGTGGCATCACTACTCGGGTGTGGCTCCACCTGTGTGGCTCCACCTGTGTGGCTCCACCAGTGTGGCATCACTACTCAGGTGTGACTTTACTGAGGTAAGAAACTGAAGACAGGGAATTCAAATGGACACACAGGTGTGTCTTCCAGTGGACGAAGGCCAAAAAGATCATCAAGGACATCAACCACCCGAGCCACTGCCTGTTCACCCCGCTACCATCCAGAAGGCGAGGTCAGTACAGGTGCATCAAAGCTGGGACCGAGAGACTGAAAAACAGCTTCTATCTCAAGGCCATCAGACTGTTAAACAGCCACCACTAACATTGAGAGGCTGCTGCCAAAATACAGACTCAAATCACAGGCCAATTTAATAAATGGATGTAATAAATGTATCACTAGTCACTTTAAATAATGACACTTTAAGAATGTTTACATATCCTACATTACTCATCTCATCTCGTATGTATTTACGGTACTCTATTCCATCTACTGCATCCTGTCTATATGCCGTTCAGCCATCTCTCATCCATGTATTTATATGTACACATTCGTATTCATTCCTTTACATTTGTGTGTATGAGGTAGTTGTTGTAAAGTTGTTAGATATTACTGCATGGTTGGAACTAGAAGCACCAGCATTTCGCTACACTCGCATTAACATCTTCTAACCATGCGTATGTAACCATTAACATCTGCTAACCATGTGACCATTAACATCTGCTAACCATGTGTATGTAACCATTAACATCTGCTAACCATGTGACCATTAACATCTGCTAACCATGTGACCATTAACATCTGCTAACCATGTGACCATTAACATCTGCTAACCATGTGTATGTAACCATTAACATCTGCTAACCATGTGACCATTAACATCTGCTAACCATGTGACCATTAACATCTGCTAACCATGTGTATGTAACCATTAACATCTGCTAACCATGTGACCATTAACATCTGCTAACCATGTGACCATTAACATCTGCTAACCATGTGACCATTAACATCTGCTAACCATGTGACCATTAACATCTGCTAACCATGTGACCATTAACATCTGCTAACCATGTGACCATTAACATCTGCTAACCATGTGACCATTAACATCTGCTAACCATGTGACCATTAACATCTGCTAACCATGTGACCATTAACATCTGCTAACCATGTGACCATTAACATCTGCTAACCATGTGACCAATAACATCTGCTAACCATGCGTATGCGATAGATAAAAAATAGTTTTGATTGTCTAGCCGTAGTGTTTTGATATTTACTGTTAGTTAGCTGGCTGGATGACGAATGCTGTTGGTCTCCTCTCTCCATTCAACTTGATGGATCACTGGAACCTTTCAGGTGTACTGTCCCCAACAAAGTGTGTATGTTGTAGGGTGTGTGTGTGTGTGTGTGTGTATGTGTGTGTGTGTGTGTGTGTGTGTGTGTGTGTGTTGATCTCTTCATTAGGGGTGGACATTAATAATCATATTTCACCTGAAGTCTGACTGATAGGACCGGCCAGTCTGACTGTCACGCGGGACTAGGTGTGTGTGTGTGTGTGTGTGTGTGTGTGTGTGTGTGTGTGTGGTTGTGTCACGCGGGTCTAGGTGTGTGTGCAGGAATCAGACGCAGAGAGAGAGTAACGGAGTAGAGTGCTTTACTATAGCACACCAAACTGATAAGCCCAATACAATACAGGGCGCAGGACACTATACCAGACAACCCAAAACCACAGGGTGTCCAGTATAGAAAATAAAATACACCACGACCTAATTTGTATACACGTAACATAAAGACAATCCAGCACAAAACAAGGGCGGCTCAAACTACTACATATAGGGAAGCTAATGAAACCAGAATACACACAGGTGAAACTAATAAGACAAAACCTACAGACAAACGAAAAAGGGATCGGTAGCGGCTAGTAGGACGGTGACGACGACCGCCGAGCACCGCCCGAACAGGCAGGGGAGCCAACTCCAGTCTGACTCACAGGACCAGCCAGTCTGACTCACAGGACCATCCAGTCTGACTCACAGGTCCAGCCAGACTCACAGGACCATCCAGTCTGACTCACAGGACCAGCCAGTCTGACAGACAGGACCAGCCAGTCTGACTCACAGGACCATCCAGTCTGACTCACAGGACCAGCCAGTCTGACAGACAGGACCATCCAGTCTGACTCACAGGACCAGCCAGTCTGACTCACAGGACCAGCCAGTCTGACTCACAGGACCAGCCAGTCTGACTGACAGGACCAGCCAGTCTGACTCACAGGACCATCCAGTCTGACTCACAGGACCAGCCAGTCTGACTCACAGGACCAGCCAGTCTGACTCACAGGACCAGCCAGTCTGACTCACAGGACCAGCCAGTCTGACTCACAGGACCAGCCAGTCTGACTCACAGGACCAGCCAGATGTTAAGTACAGATAAGTACCTAGTTAAGAACGTCCAATTTGAGGTCGTTTTTTTTTATTTCTGTAAATTGCGCTAGACTAAGGAAGACGACAGAAAGTGGTTGCTCTCTTTAAATCTAAAATAGGTCGACAGGTTCACTGTGAGTCACCGAAGACTCAACCTTGTTGTGAGTGCGTATTTCACATCCAAATAACCTCAAAGCTAATATCAAACTGAAAGTCTGTTTGACATTATGCCTACACAGTCCCTTTCTCACGATAGAAAGTTATTTTGATGATTTGGGCATGATTTTGAAAGCATGCTAATTTAGGGAAAGCAGTTGAGGTGTCTAGAGGTCACAGGTATTGACTGGTTTTGAGGACTAGGAAGACAAACAGGACAAGGTGCCAATCCTCGCTCTCTCTCTCTCTCTCTCTCTCCTTTTCTCTCTCTCCATCTCTCTGTGAAATGTACAGAGACAGGAACGGTGCGAAGAGAGTGGGTTCTTGGGGACTTAAGAAAAAGAACAGGACTTTTAATAAACTAAGGGACATCAACACCAGCCTCACTGCGAGGGGTTTACAACATAGAAAAAACAAAGATCTAGATCTGCGGTTTTCACAATAGAGGAGGACACATCAGAGATTAATCGGATTGTCTGGAGATGGAAAAAAAAAACTATTCACACTGACCTCAATCAGCAACACCTGATGACATGTTGCTTCGAGTGTTTGAAGGGGGCCGTCGCTTCTCAGTCAAAACGGGAGATGACATCTCAACAAACACGTGTCAAGGAGCCGATTAGTGACTTTTTCTCTAAGGCAAATAGTGTGTGTACGTGTGAGTGTACCTGCATGCATGATTTTGTGTGTGTGTGGCAGAGGGTTACAGGGGGGTTAGTGGTTGTGAACCCCCTCATTGAGATAACGTGTAGGCCTGTAACTCATTAGAGGTCTCCACTGTGATATGGCCTGTATGTGGGAGAGGGCCAGCGTGTGGTGAGGTGTGTGTGTCCTAATGAAGGGTGAGACTGTCCATTTCCCTCTCTCCCTCCCTCCCTGTCTCTCTCTCTCTCTATATATATATATATATACCTGTCTCTCTCTCTATATATATATCTCTGTCTCTCTGTGTCTCTCTCTCTCTCTGTGTCTCTCTCTCTCTGTCTGTCTCTCTGTCTGTCTCTCTGTCTGTCTCTCTCTCCGTCTCTCTCTCTCTCTCTCTGTCTCTCTCTCTCCCTCTCTCTCTCTCTCTCCCTCTCACCCTCTATCTCTCTCTCTCTCTCTCTCTCTCTCTCTCTCTCTCTCTCTCTCTCTGTCTCTCTCTCTCTCTCTCTCTAAATGAAAGCTGTCACAAAGCAGCAGACTCTCAGACGTCTCGGCTGTGACTTGTTGCTCATCTACAATGTAAATTACACAGACAGTGAAATTACTGTATACAAGTACGAGGAGTACGAGGACATCCCTTCAAATGAGTGGATTCGTCTATTTCAGCCACACCCGTCGCTGACAGGTGTATAAAATCAAGCACACCGCCATGCAAACATTGGCAGTAAAATGGCCTTACTGAAGAGCTCAGTAAGGCCATCTGAAATAAAAACCAATATTGTATCTACATGGGCAATAGATTTCATTGAGAGCTAGTTTTCAGATGACAAGGAAATAATAAAACTCATTTGAATTTTGGTATAAAACGCGATAGTGAGCAAATTTATGATAAAACGTCAAATGCAATGATGATGTCACAATAGCACACCAAAAGGTCACGTGTTGTAACTTGTATTAGTCCACCTTGCTGTTGTTCTTCTACTGTGTATGGGCTTTGCTCAGTCTTTGCTCAGTTGCTAAGTTACCACGTTAATGACAGTGTGTATGTGTGTGTATGTTACTGCTCTCAAATCCCCCTCGTTGAGGAGATAGATAGGACTTTGTTAACTCTGGTTTCTATGCGCTCACACAAGCACTCTCTCTCTCTCTCTCTCTCTCGCACACACAAACGCATGCGCACGCACACACACATGCACACACACACACACACACACACACACACACATACACACACGCACACGCATGTATATATATGCATGGATGAATTCACAAGCACACACAGTCACACACTCTATCTCAAACAAACGCACACACAAACGCACACACACGTGCACACACACACGTGCGCACACACACACACACACACACACACACACACTTGCACAGGAAGCAGTGCTCAGATCAAAGAGTTGATTCAGCCCTGTTTGGTTTTATCCCCAGTGGACAGTGACAGATCAACGAGTTGATTCAGCCCTGTTTGGTTTTTCCCATGTGGCCACTAGCAGATCAAAGAGTTGATCTAGTCCTTACATTATTAAGCCTGTCTATCTCCTCCTGTCAATGACTGGCGGAGTGGAGCTCTCTGTCTGTCTGTCTGTCTGTCTGTCTGTCTGTCTGTCTGTCTGTCTGTCTGTCTGTCTGTCTGTCTGTCTGTCTGTCTGTCTGTCTGTCTGTCTGTCTGTCTGTCAGTGTGTCTGCCTGTCTGCCTGCCTGCCTGCCTGCCTGTCTGTCTGTCTGTCTGTCTGTCTGTCTGTCTGTCTGTCTGTCTGTCTGTCTGTCTGTCTGTCTGTCTGTCAGCGTGTCTGCCTGTCTGTCTGCCTGCCTGCCTGCCTGCCTGTCTGTCTGTCTGTCTGCCTGTCGTCTCTGTCTATCTCCTGTATTCACTGAGTTCTCTCTCTCTCTCTGTCTCTCTTACAGACGAGTGATTGGTTCTCACTCTGTGAGTTTTGCTGCTGCAATGAAATTGGTATCTGAAATCAACAAAACGTTTACGTTTTTTTCAAACTTTGATTAAGAAAAGCTCTCCCAGATCTAAGATTGAACGTTGCAGCTGAGTGGGATTAACTCAAGGATATCTTCAAAGAGGAGAAAAGCATGAACACTGCGCTTGCCACTATCACTTTAGTATAATTAAGCTTACGTCTCTGCCTCTCGACCATCGTCAGAGCTTGTATTGGTTGCCTTCTTAACACTGGCTTTCATATAATAATGATATTTCCCAGATGTTTTTATCCAAAGTGACTTAGTCATGCTTGCTTACATTTTCACATATGGGTGATCCCGGGAAACAAACCCACTATCTTGGCATTGTAAGCATCATGCTTTACCACTGAAAAACAGAGGACCACTACAGAGGATCACTACAGAGGACCACTACAGAGGACCACTACAGAGGACCACTACAGAGGACCACTACAGAGGACCACTACAGAGGACCGCTACAGAGGACCACTACAGAGGACCACTACAGAGGACCACTACAGAGGATCACTACAGAGGACCACTACAGAGGACCACTACAGAGGACCACTACAGAGGACCACTATAGAGAACCACTACAGAGGACCACTACAGAGGACCACTACAGAGGCCCACTACAGAGGACCACTACAGAGGACCGCTACAGAGGACCGCTACAGAGGACCACTACAGAAGCCCACTACAGAGGACCACTACAGAGGACCACTACAGAGGACCACTACAGAGGACCACTACAGAGGACAACTACAGAGGACCACTACAGAGAACCACTACAGAGGACCACTACAGAGGGCCACTACAGAGGACAACTACAGAGGACCACTACAGAGGACCACTATACAGAGGACCACTACAGAGGACCACTACAGAGAACCACTACAGAGGACCACTACAGAGGACCACTACAGAGGCCCACTACAGAGGACCACTACAGAGGCCCACTACAGAGGACCACTATAGAGGACCACTACAGAGGCCCACTACAGAGGCCCACTACAGAGGACCACTACAGAGGACCACTACAGAGGACCACTACAGACGACCACTACAGAGGCCCACTACAGAGGCCCACTACAGAGGACCACTACAGAGGACCACTACAGAGGCCCACTACAGAGGACCACTACAGAGGCCCACTACAGAGGCCCACTACAGACGACCACTACAGAGGACCACTACAGAGGACCACTAGAGAGGACCACTACAGAGGACCACTACAGAGGCCCACTACAGAGGACCACTACAGAGGACCACTACAGAGGACCACTACAGAGGACAACTACAGAGGACCACTACAGAGGACCACTACAGAGGACCACTACAGAGGACCACTACAGAGGCCCACTACAGAGGCCCACTACAGAGGACCACTACAGAGGCCCACTATACAGAGGACCACTACAGAGGACCACTACAGAGAACCACTACAGAGGACCACTACAGAGGACCACTACAGAGGCCCACTACAGAGGACCACTACAGAGGCCCACTACAGAGGACCACTACAGAGGACCACTACAGAGGCCCACTACAGAGGCCCACTACAGAGGACCACTACAGAGGCCCACTACAGAGGACCACTACAGACGACCACTACAGAGGCCCACTACAGAGGCCCACTACAGAGGACCACTACAGAGGACCACTACAGAGGCCCACTACAGAGGACCACTACAGAGGCCCACTACAGAGGACCACGACAGACGACCACTACAGAGGACCACTACAGAGGCCCACTACAGAGGACCACTACAGAGGACCACTACAGAGAACCACTACAGAGGACCACTACAGAGGACCACAACAGAGGACCACTACAGAGGACCACTACAGAGGACCGCTACAGAGGACCACTACAGAGGACCACTACAGAGGACCGCTACAGAGGACCACTACAGAGGACCACTACAGAGGACCACTACAGAGGACCACTACAGAGGACCACAACAGAGGACCACAACAAGACTCACTACAGAGGACCGCTACAGAGGACCACTACAGAGGACCACTACAGAGGACCACAACAGAGGACCACAACAAGACTCACTACAGAGGACAACTAAAGAGGACCATTACAGAGGGCCACTACAGAGGACCACTACAGAGGACCACTACAGAGGACAACTACAGAGGCCCACTAAGGAGGACCACAACAGAGGACCACTACAGAGGCCCACTACAGAGGCCCACTACAGAGGACCACTACAGAGGACCACTACAGAGGACCACTACAGAGGACCACTACAGAGGACCACTACAGAGGACCACTACAGAGGCCCACTACAGAGGACCATTACAGAGGACCACTACAGAGGACCACTACAGTGGACCACCACAGAGGACCACTACAGAGGACCACTACAGAGGCCCACTACAGAGGACCACTACAGAGGACCACTACAGAGGACCACTACAGAGGACCACTACAGAGGACCACTACAGAGGACCACAACAGAGGACCACAACAAGACTCACTACAGCGGACAACTAAAGAGGACCACTACAGAGGGCCACTACAGAGGACCACAAAAGATGACCACTACAGAGGACCACTACAGAGGCCCACTACAGAGGACCACAACAGAGGACCACTACAGAGGCCCACTACAGAGGCCCACTACAGAGGCCCACTACAGAGGCCCACTACAGAGGACCACTACAGAGGACCACTACAGAGGCCCACTACAGAGGACCACTACAGAGGACCACTACAGAGGACCACTACAGTGGACCACTACAGAGGACTACTACAGAGGACCACTACAGAGGACCACTACAGAGGCCCACTACAGAGGACCACTACAGAGGACCACTACAGAGGACCACTACAGAGGGCCACTACAGAGGCCCACTACAGAGGACCACTACAGAGGACCACTACAGAGGCCCACTACAGAGGCCCACTACAGAGGACCACTACAGAGGACCACTACAGAGGCCCACTACAGAGGACCACTACAGAGGCCCACTACAGAGGCCCACTACAGAGGACCACTACAGAGGCCCACTACAGAGGACCACTACAGAGGCCCACTACAGAGGCCCACTACAAAGGACCACAACAGAGGACCACAACAAGAATCACTACAGAGGACAACTAAAGAGGACCATTACAAAGGGCCACTACAGAGGACCACTACAGAGGACCACTACAGAGGACCACTACAGAGGACTACTACATAGGCCCACTACAGAGGCCCACTACAGATGCCCACTACAGAGGACCACAACAAGAATCACTACAGAGGACCACTACAGAGGCCCACTACAGAGGCCCACTACAGAGGCCCACTACAGAGGCCCACTACAGAGGCCCACTACAGAGGACCACAACAAGAATCACTACAGAGGACCACTACAGAGGAACACTACAGAGGACCACTACAGAGGCCCACTGCAGAGGACCACAACAGAGAACCACAACAAGAATCACTTCAGATGACCACTACAGAGGCCCACTACAGAGGCCCACTACAGAGGCCCACTACAGAGGACCACAACAAGAATCACTACAGAGGACCACTACAGAGGACCACTACAGAGAACCACTACAGAGGCCCACGGCAGAGGCCCACTACAGAGGACCATGACAGAGAACCACGACAAAGGACCACTACAGAGGACCACTACAGAGCACCACTACAGAGGACCACTATAGTAGATATAGCAGGCTAGGTGGTAGATATAACAGCCTGTGTGGTACATATCGCAGGCTGTGTGGTAGATATAACAGGATGTGTGGTAGATATAGCAGGCTGTGTGAGTGATATATCAGACTGTGTGGTAGATATAGCAGGCTCTGTGGTAGATGTAGCGGGATGTGTGAAATATATAGCCTCCGGAAAAGTGTTCATACCTCTTTACTTCTTCACATTTTGTCCTTAAATAGATTAAATAGTTGTTTTCCTCATCAATACAATTCCTAACAATGTCATAGTAAAAAAAAGGTTTGTAGATTTTTTTTGAAATTTTTTTTCTCACATTTATTACAAATGAAAGATGGAAATATCACATTTACACAAGTATTCAGACCCCTAACTCTGAAGCACCTTTGGCATTGATTACAACATCGATTCTTCTTGGGTATGACGCTACAAGCCTAGCACAGCTGTATTTGGGGAGTTTCTCCCATTCTTCTCTGCAGAACCCCTCTATCTCTGTCAGGTTGGATGGGGAGCGTCGGTGCAAAGCTATTTTCAGGTCTCCCCAGTGTTGTCTTCGCTGTGTGCTTAGGGTCGTTGTCCTGTTGGAAGGTGAACCTTCTCCCCAGTCTCAGGTCCTGAACGCTCTGGAGCAGGTTTTCATCAAGGAACTCTATGTACTTTTCTCTGTTCATCTTTGCCTCGATTCCAGTCCCCCGCTGCTGAAGAACATCCTCACAGCATGACGCTGCCACCACCATGCTTCACCGTAGGGATGCTGCCACCACCATGCTTCACCGTAGGGATGGTGCCAGAATTCCTCCAGATGTGACGCATGGCATTCAGGCCAAATATTTCAATCTTGGTGTCATCAGACCAGAGAATCTTGTTTCTCGTGGTCTGAGAGTCTTTATGTGCCTTTTGACAAACTCCCAGCAGGCTGTCATGTGCCTTTTTACTGAGGAGCTGCTTCCGTCGGACCACTCTACCATAAAGGCCTGATTGGTGGAATGCTGCAGAGATGTTTGTCCTTCTGGAAGGATTTCCCATCTCCACAGAGGAACTCTAGACCTCCCCGACCAAGGCCCTTCTCCCCCGATTGCTCAGTTTGGTCGTGCGGCCAGCTCTAGGAAGAATCTTGGTTGTTCCAAACATCTTTCATTTAAGAATGATGGAGGCCACTGTGTTCTTGGGGACCTTCAGTGCTGCAGATTTTTTTTGCTACCCTTCTCCAGATCTGTGCCTTGACACAATCCTGTCTCGGAGCTCTACAGACTATTCCTTTGACCTCATGTCTTGGTTTTTGCTCTGACATGCACTGTCAACTGTGGGACCTTCATATAGACAGGTGTGTGACTTTCAATATCATATCCAATCAATTGAATTTATCGTGAGTGAACTCCAATCAAATTGTAGAATCATCTCAAGGATGATCAATGGAAACAGGATGCACCTGAGCTCAATTTAGAATCTCATAGCAAAGGGTCTGAATACTTATGTAAAGAAGGTATTTCTGTTTTTTAAAATAAAAAAAATAAAAATATATTTTTTCGCTTTGTCGTTATGGGGTATTGTTAGTAGATTGATAGGGAAGTTTTAATTATTTTTAAAATGTAACGTAATAAAAAGTTGAACAAGTTTTAGTGCAGTAACTCTCCCGGTTTCAGCCTGTAACTATCCCGGTTTCAGCCTGTAACTATCCCGGTTTCAGCCTGTAACTCTCCCGATTTCAGCCTGTAACTCTCCCGCTTTCAGTCTGTAACTCTCATGGTTTCAGTCTGTAACTTTCCCGGTTTCAGCCTGTAACTCTCCCGGTTTCAGCCTGTAACTCTCCCGGTTTCAGCCTGTAACTCTCCCAGTTTCAGTCTATAACTATCATGGTTTCAGCCTGTAACTCTCCCGGTTTCAGCCTGTAACTCTCATGGTTTCAGCCTGTAACTCTCCCTGGTTCAGCCTGTAACTCTCCCGATTTCAGCCTGTAACTCTCCCGGTTTCAGTCTGTAACTCTCTTGGTTTCAGCCTGTAATATTCCCGGTTTCAGCCTGTAACTCTCCCGGTTTCAGCCTGTAACTCTCCCAGTTTCAGCCTGTAACTCTCCTGGATTCAGCCCCATATCTGTCCGAATACTTCCCGGAGGTACTGTAGATATATGTCCGGTTAGGAGGCTCTATTTCTCCCTCCACTCTGATGTTGGCTTTTAGCCGAAGAACAGGAGAAGTAAAATCCACCCAGCGTTGGATGTAGCAGGGTAAGTAAAGCTGTTGTCTGAGTTAGCCATTACAGGAGAATATAAAGGTTTTGACTAAAAAAACAGCCAGCCCCCCAAAAAAATCCAATGTCACCAAAAAGTTGCAAAATAATCTGCTGGCATTGAAACAAACAAGCGTTGTGATTTTCATATAGAAGTGATGCGTGCTTTTATATAATTTATGATTTGATGGTTTCGGGAATCAATCCAACTATCCTGGCTTCACAAGAGGTCTCTCAACTGAGCTACAGAAAACCACATTAATTAAAGGACTGGCTAATGTGTTTTTATTAAGCTAGCATCCTGACTAACTCATGTTATTGCTTATAGAGGTTATTTGGTTGTATCAGTTATTCCAATTACTACATTTATCATACCGGCACTCCATACACAGCCATTAGCTTCAAACTGACACAACGCGCGCGCGCGCACACACACTCTCAGTAGAGTAGCCTGGTGGTTGCCATGACACCTGCTTCATAAAACTAATTCACTCCCCTCTGGTTCCTCTGCAACGTCCAGATTACATGGAATCGAATCAACTTTAATAATTTGGCACGACGTGTGATGTGTTAAAATCCGGATCCAACAGCTGATGGTGTTTTGTACAAAATTTGTCACTAAATGTGATGTATGAAAGCTAGTGTTTTGAGATTGGCGGTGGCGCATAGAGTGTGTCCCGTTACCGTGTGTTATTACATTATCCGTCGTAACTAGGGGCAACAGTAAATTAAGAGTTGGGGTGCTTATTTGAATTTCCTGTCTCTTTCGGCTTGCCAACTGTAAATATTTAATTTTCTTTCAATTTATTAAAAAGTTAACTTTTAGATTTCTCCCTCACTTTTCAGCCAGAGGAGTAGTGTACTTGCTTCCTTGTCAATTATCTACATGTATAATCATGATTATTGAATAATGATTAAATTAGTCATTATGAGTTTACGTTTAAATACTTGTAGTAAATGATACGGGTACACACAGTGTTACACATCGCTGTACAGCAGTTTGTGACATCGGCTGATGAAAAATGAAAAATCATTTTATTGATTGTATTGATTGATTGTTTTGATTCATTGATTGTATTGATTGTGTGATTGATTGTATGATTGATTGTATTGATTGTGTGATTGCTTGTATTGATTGATTGCATTGATTGATTGTATTGATTGTATTGATTGATTGTATTGATTAATTGATTGATTGATTGTATTGATTGATTGTATTGATTGTATTGATTGATTGTATTGATTAATTGATTGATTGTATTGATTGATTGTATTGATTAATTGTATTGATTAATTGATTGCATTGTTTGATTGTATTAATTGATTGTATTGAATAATTGATTGATTGTATTGATTGATTGATTGTATTGATTGATTGTATTGCTTGTATTGATTGATTGCCAATATTAAAGTACAGCTTGAGGAACTTTTACAATATTTTTAGCATCTTAAGTAATGTGGGTCCAATTTTAACAAGTTTACTACTGAGTTATGTGAGTAATGAGGTCTGCATGTTGAACATGCATGTAAATACACTGTGTTCAACACAACTCTACTGGGATGAGGAACATCTCTTGGATTGGCTGCAGAAGGAGACCATTTTAGTACACTGAGCATGTCTCCAACACCATTGGCATGACGACATGACGGCCTGATATCCTGACAGCCATGAGACTGCCCACAGGGAGGTCAGTGACCTGGCGCGTGTGTAACTGGAGACTTTTTAAATAATATAATAAAATAATACATAGAATGAACCAAAACACTAAGATTTTCTATGGGGTTGAGATCTGGAGACTGGCTAGGCCACTCCAGGACCTTGAAATGCTTCTTACGAAGCCACTCCTTCGTTGCCCGGGCGGTGTGTTTGGGATTATTGTCATGCTGAAAGACCCAGCCACGTTTCATCTTCAATGCCCTTGTTGATGAAAGGAAGTTTTCACTCAAAATCTCACGATACATGGCCCCATTCATTCTTTCCTTTACACGGATCAGTCATCCTGGTCCCTTTGCAGAAAAACAGCCCCGAAGCATGATGTTTCCACCCCCATGCTTCACAGTAGGTATGGTGTTCTTTGGATGCATCTCAGCATTCTTTGTCCTCCAAACACGACGAGAGTTTTTACCAAAAAGTTATATTTTGGTTTCATCTGACCATATGACATTCTCCCAATCTTCTTCTGGATCATCCAAATGCTCTCTAGCAAACTTTAGACGGGCCTGGACATGTACTGGCTGAAGCATGGGGACACGTCTGGCACTGCAGGATTTGAGTCCCTGGCGGCGTAGTGTGTTACTGATGGTATGCTTTGTTACTTTGGTCCCAGCTCTCTGCAGGTCATTCACTAGGTCCCCCCCGTCTGGTTCTGCGATTTTTGCTTGTGATCATTTTGTCCCATGGGGTGAGATCTTGCGTGGAGCCCCAGATCGAGGGAGATTATCAGTGGTCTTGTATGTCTTCCATTTCCTAATAATTGCTCCCACAGTTGATTTCTTCAAACCAAGCTGCTTACCTATTGCAGATTCAGTCTTCCCAGCCTGGTGCAGGTCTACAATTTTGTTTCTGGTGTCCTTTGACAGCTCTTTGGTCTTGGCCATAGTGGAGTTTGGAGTGTGACTGTTTGAGGTTGTGGAGAGGTGTATTTTATACTGATAACAAGTTCAAACAGGTGCCATTAATACAGGTAACGAGTGGAGGACAGAGGAGCCTCTTAAAGAAGAAGTTACAGGTCTGTGAGAGCCAGAAATCTTTCTTGTTTGTAGGTGACCAAAATAATTATTTTCCACCATCATATGCAAATAAATTCATTAAAAATCCTACAAAGTGATTTTCTGGAATTTTTTTCTCATTTTGTCTGTCATAGTTGAAGTGTACCTATGATGAAAATACAGGCCTCTCTCATCTTTTAAGTGGGAGAACTTGCACAATTTGTGGCTGACTAAATACTTTTTTGCCCCACTGTAGGTGTCCAGATTAGCTTATGTTTAAACATAAGTAAGTGTGGGCCGTACTCTATATATTTTGTGCAATTGAGAACTTTGTGGTAATTCCCTGAGATCTGGATCTTGTCAGGGACCAGCTCTGCTATAGACCATGTGCTGTGGGTGACAGCAGGCACACGGCATCTGCGAAGAGCAGGCATTTAACATCTGAATTGTGGAGACTAACACCAGGGACTCTCTCCCCGTCTGTCAGGGCCTGAGCAGCTCCAAAATAATTGCCCTCCATCCGTCAAAACAGGGTGTGATGATTGGACTGGTTACAGGGTCGACGACACACACGGACCTGATCCGATATCCCCTCTGTCTCTTTTTTTCTCGCTCTCTCCTTCTGCAAGTGTAAGGTCAACACAGACAGTAGGAGAAGGAGGAGGATGAGAAGAGGGAAGGAGGGGAAGAGGTGGAGGAGAGAAGTAGGAGGAGAGAAGTAGGAGGAGAGAAGGAGGAGGAGAGAAGGAGGAGGAGAAGAGAAGTATGAGTGGAGGAGGAGTAGAGGAAGAGAAGGAGGAGAGAAGGAGGAGTGGAGGAGGAGAAGAGGAGTATATGAGGAGAGAAGGAGGAGTGTGGGAGGAGGAGAAGGAGAAGAGGAGAGGAGGAAGAGGAGGAGGAGTGGAGGAGAAGAAGAGGAGTTGAGAAGGAAGAGGAGGAGGAGAAGAGGAGGAGGAGGGAAGGAGGAGTGGAGGAGAAGAGGAGGAGGAGGATATGAGGAGAGAAGGAGGAGTGGAGGAGGAGAGGAGAGGAGGAGGAGGAGATGAGGGGAGGAGGAGGCGGAGGAGGATGAGAAGAGGAGGAATGGAGGAAGGAGAGAAGAGGAGAGGAGAGGAGGCGAAGAGGAGGAGAGAAGGAGGAGCGGGAGAAGAGGAGGAGAGATGGAGGAGGAGGAGGAGAAGGGGGGAGGAGGAGGAGAAGAGGAGGAGAGGGGCAGGAGGAGGACAGGAAGAGGAGGGGGAGAAGGAGAAGAGGAGGAGGAGGAGAAGATGTGGAGGAGGAGTGGAAGAGAAGAGGAGGAGGAGAGGAGGAGGAGTGGAGGGGAAGGAGAAGAGGGGGAGGAGGAGGAGGAGGTGGAGAAGAGAGCAGGGGGAGAAGAAGAGGAGGAGGAGAGGAGGAGGAGTGGAGGGGAAGGAGAAGAGGGGGAGGAGGAGGAGGAGGAGGAGAAGAGAACAGGGGGAGAAGAAGAGGAGGAGGAGAAGAAGAGGAGAGGAGGAGGAGAAGAAGAGGAGGAATGGAGGAAGAGGAGAAGAGGAGAGGAGAGGAGGCGAAGAGGAGGAGAGAAGGAGGAGGGGGAGAAGAGGAGGAGAGATGGAGGAGAAGGAGAAGAGTGGGAGGAGGAGGAGAAGAGGAGGAGAGGGGCAGGAGGAGGAGAGGAAGAGGAGAGGGGAGAAGGAGAAGAGGAGGAGGAGGAGAAGATGTGGAGGAGGAGTGGAAGAGAAGAGGAGGAGGAGGAGGAGGAGGAGAAGAGAACAGGGGGAGAAGAAGAGGAGGAGGACAAGAAGAGGAGGAGGAGTAGGAGGAGGTGGTATTGAGTGTGAAGGCTGAGTCACAGATATGTAATAGATGTACCTTTTCAGTTGTTCTGTTCCCCGTCTTCCCTCATGTCGTTATGTTGCTAAAGACACCCATCACTCGGGTCCAGAGCTTCTTGTAAAAACGAATCTCCATTGTCTTTTGTCTGGAGAATGTTTGCCTCTCTGCCAACCATCAGCATCACTGTTTGAACAGGGATCTTCAGAAAACACATTGAATAGACTTTGTGGGATTGGGAAAGGAGACAATGAGACAGTTATGTTGCTAGGTATTGATGGACAAATATTTACAGTGAGGTTGAGCACAGTTGGGTTCTGTTTGGAGACCAGTTAGTGAGACTCTGCATGTAAAGCATAAAGGTACACGGTTGCTAAGGAAACTCCCAAATGAAGTACGTTTTTTTTTTTATGTTTTAAACCAATGAAAGAAAATACTAACTTAATGGTATTTTTTTTTAGTTAGCAGACACTTTCATCCAGAGTGATTTACAGTAGAGAGAGAATACATTTTCATACCGGTCCCGCGTGGGAATCAAATCCACAACCCTATCGTTGCAAGCACCATACTATACCGACTGAGCCGCTCCCTACCGACTGAGCCGCTCCCTACCGACTGAGCCGCTCCCTACCGACTGAGCCGCTCCCTACCGACTGAGCCGCTCCCTACCGACTGAGCCGCTCCCTACCGACTGAGCCGCTCCCTACCGACTGAGCCGCTCCCTACCGACTGAGCCACAACAATAACTTTTGTAATTTTACTATTCCTTATGGGATTTAGTTTTTGTTCTTTGTGAAGTTTTCAAGGGTTGTAATTGAAATTGTATTTGTTATTTTCGCTTGTTTATTTTTGTATTTAATTGTTTTTGAAGAAATGTGGGGGAAGGGGGATGTCATGATTTTAGTCCTGGAAATGTCATTCTGCAGGTGGTTTCTGTTTTAAGAATCCATTGAGCTCCTTGCTTAGGGAGGTATTTCCTCCCAAAGTCGAGAGAGAAGGCCCTATTGTCTTCTCCAGCCAGTAACAAGCTACTCTGTTTCAGTGGCAACCGGTTGGTTACCGTAAAACAATGATTGCCATTTCTGTTGGAGGGTTTTACGATTAGCCACCGGTACTGTTGGGTTACCTTGGACAAATGTATCACGGCATGAGTCATGTGTCCAAAGGGGGAATAGTCCGTGCATACAGAAAATAATGGAACTGCAATTGAGGCACAAACAAGTACCCACTTCTTTGTCTCAACTAGGCCAATTAGGAAACATGCAAATTGATGTTGTACATGTACCTTCAGTTGAAGTCGGAAGTTTACATACACCCTTAAACATAGTTTTTCACAATTCCTGACATTTAATCAAAGTCAAAATTCCCTGTTCTTAGGTCAGTTAGGATCACCACTTTATTTTAAGAATGTGAAATGTCAGAATAATAGAAGAGATAATGATTTGTTTCAGCTTTTATTTCTTTCATCACATTCCCAGTGGGTCAGAAGTTTACATACATTCAATTAGTATTGGGTAGCATTGCCTTTAGATTGTTGAACTTGGGTTAAACATTTCGGGTAGCCTTCAACAAGCTTCCCATGATAATTTGTGTGAATTTTGGCCCATTCCTCCTGACAGAGCTGGTGTAACGGAGTCAGGTGTGTAGGCCTCCTTGCTCGCACACGCCTTTTCAGTTCTGCCCACAATTTTCTAAAGTATTGAGGTCAGGGCTTTGTGATGGCCACTCCAATACCTTGACTTTGTTGTCCTTAAGCCATTTTGCCACATCTTTGGAAATATGCTTGGGGTCATTGTCCACTTGGAAGACCCATTTGCGACCAATCTTTAACTTCCTGACTGATGTCTGGAGATGTCTCAATATATCCACATCATTTTCCAAACTCATGATGACATCTAGTGTGTGAAGTGCACCAGTCCCTCCTGCAGCAAAGCACCTCCACAACATGATGCTGCCACCCCCGGGTTTCACGGTTGGGATGGTGTTCTTCGGCTTGCAAGCCTCCGTCTTATTCCTCCAAACATAATGATGGTCATTATGGCCAAACAGTTCTATTTTTGTTTCATCAGACCAGAGGACATTTCTCCAAAAAGTACGATCTTTGTCCCCATGTGCAGTTGCAAACCGTAGTCTGGATTTTTTATGGCGTTTTTTGAGCAGTGGCTTCTTCCTTGCTGAGCAGCCTTTCAGGTTATGTCGATATAGGACTCGTTTGACTGTGGATATAGATACCTTTGTACCTGTTTCCTCCAGCATCTTCACAAGGTCCTTTGCTGTTGTTCTGGGATTGATTTGCACCAAAGTACATTCATCTCTAGGAGACAGAACGCATCTCCTTCCTGAGCGGTATGACGGCTGCGTGATCCCATGGTGTTTATATTTGCAAATTTTGTTTGTACAGATGAACGTGGTACCTTCAGGCATTTAGAGACTGCTCCCAAGGATGAACCAGACTTCTGGAGGTCTACAATTTACTTTCTGAGGTCTTGACTGATTTATTTTTATTTTCCCATGATGTCAAACAAGGAGGCAGTACGTTTGAAGGTAGGCCTTGAAATACATCGACAGGTACACCTCCAATTGACTCAAATGATGTCAATTAGCCTATCAGAAGCTTCTAAAGCCATGACATACTTTTCTTGAATTTCCAAAGCCGTTTAAAGGCACAGTCATCTTAGTGTATGTAAACTTCTGACCCACTGGAATTGTGATACAGTGATTTATAAGTGAAATACTGTGTCTGTAAACAATTGTTGCAAAAATGACTTGTGTCATGCAGAAAGTAGATGTCCTAACCGACTTGCCAAAACTATAGTTTGTTAACCTTTCTGATCTCCCCATCCCGGATCCGGGTTCGTGAATACAGACTCAAGCTCATTACCATAACGCAACGTTAACTATTCATGAAAATCGCAAATGAAATGAAATAAATATGCTAGCTCTCAAGCTTAGCCTTTTGTTAACAACACTGTCATCTCAGATTTTCAAAATATGCTTCTCAACCATTGCAAAACAAGCATTTGTGTAACAGTATTGATGGCTAACGTAGCATTTAGCATTAGCATTCAGCTGGCAACATTTACACAAAAAAACAGAAAAGCATTCAAAAAAATCATTTACCTTTGAAGAACTTCAGATGTTTTCAATGAGGAGACTCTCAGATAGCAAATGTTCAGTTTTTCCTGAAAGATTATTTGTTTAGGACAAATCGCTCCGTTTTCTGCGTCACGTTTAGCTATGAAAAAACCCCTGTATCCAGGATTGTGTAAATCTATCAGCAAGCTCATTAGCATAACACAACGTTAACTATTTATGAAAATCGCAAATGAAATGAAATAAATATGCCATCTCTCAAGCTTAGCCTTTTGTAAACAACACTGTCATCTCAGATTTTCAAAATATGCTTCTCAACCATAGGAAAACAATCATTTGTGTAAAAGTAGCTAGCTAGAGTTAGCATTTCGCGTTAGCATTTAGCGTTAGCATTAGCGTTAGCATCCAGCACGCAACATTAACAAAAACATAAAAGCCTTCAAATAAAATCATTTACCTTTGAAGAACTTCTGATGTTTTCAATGAGGATACTCTCAGTTAGATAGCAGATGCTCAGTTTTTCCAAAAAGATTACTTGTGTATTAGAAATAGCTCCGTTTTATACATCACATTTGGCTACCAAAAAAAATCCATAAATTCAGTCCTCAAAACGCAAACTTTTTTCCAAATTAACTCCATAATATCGACTGAAAACATGGCAAACGTTGTTTAGAATCAATCCTCAAGGTGTTTTTCACATATCTCTTCATTGATACATTGTTCTTGGAAACATGCTTTCTCTCCTGAATCCCAGGAGAAAATGCCTGCACCTGAAGATTACGCACAAATTTAGACAAAGGACACCGGGCGGACCTCTGGAAAATGTAGTCTCTTATGGCCAATCTTCCAATGATATGCCTACAAATACGTCACAATGCTGCTAAGACCTTGGGCGAACGACAGAAAGTGTAGGCTCATTCCTTGCGCAATCACAGCCATATAAGGAGAGAATGGAAAACAGAGCTTCAGAAATTCTGCTAATTCCTGGGTGATGCATCATCTTGGTTTCGCCTGTAGAATGAGTTCTGGGGCACTTACAGACAAAATCTTTGCAGATTCTGAAACTTCAGAGTGTTTTCTTTCCAAAACTGTCAAGAATATGCATAGTCGAGCATCTTTTCGTGACAAAATATCGCGCTTAAAACGGGAACGTTTTTTATCCAAAAATGAAATAGCGCCCCTAGAGCTCTAAGAGGTTAACAAGATATTTGTGGAGTGGTTGAAAAACAAGTTTTAATGACTCCAACCTAAGTGTATGTAAACTTCCGACTTCAACTGTAATTGGGGTGGAATGGCTCCAAAATTCGATAAGGATAATGGTAAAATTGTGGCCGTAACTAGCAAAGGATCATGGTAGATGTACTTGTTTTCATCCTGCCTGAGAGACTCAACCCAACGCTGCTAGAGAACGTCAGCGTCAATTCCGGAAGCTTTGTGCATAAATAGTCAGGAACCCACTGTCACGACTTCCGCCGAAGTCGCTTCCTCTCCTTGTTCGGGCGGCGTTCGGCGGTCGACGTCGCCGGTCTTCTAGCCATCGTCGATCCACCTTTTAATTTTCCATTTGTTTTGTCTTGTCTTCCTGCACACCTAGTTTACATTGCCTTCTAGTTTACATGTGTATTTAGCCCTCTGTTCCCTACATGTCTGGGTGGGGTATTTAGCCCTCTGTTTCCTACATGTCTGGGTGGGGTATTTAGCCCTCTGTTCCCTACATGTCTGGTTGGGGTATTTAGCCCTCTGTTCCCTACATGTCTGGGTAGGGTATTTAGCCCTCTGTTCCCTACATGTCTGGGTGGGGGTATTGTTTATTTGTCGAGGTTGGCACGCTTCCGGCTGGTTTGTGTCAGGTTCTGTTTTATTACTCGTGCTTTGTGGCAGCCGGTACTTTGTACTTGGGTTTTAGGCTTTGTGCTGTGGGCATTTATTTTGTGACATGGTTGCGTTCTGCATTATGATTGCCTCTGGCTACACATACCTTCTCTGCCGAGAACAGATGTGTCACATGTTCTGTGGTTACATTGTTTAACGGATGTTAATTGCATTTACATTAATAAAAACATCTAGATATAGCTTATATTGTCTCATGTTTTTAGTTTGTTTGTGTGTAAGACCTCATTTAATGATATTATCTCCGCATATCTCCCCATCCCCAGGCCTCTGTCATCCACCTAATCCCTAAGCTATTTATACATCCAATGACATTCCTGAAATTATTTTGCTGCGTAGATCATTTGATATTGCCTTCATTTTTGTCTAACTTCTGGTGATATAATGACAACCTGGTTCAGTTTGGCATTTGTCCTTGATATTGCATCTATTTCTAAAGTTAATGTATTTTTTTTATTTTTAATACCAATACTCAGCTAATTACTTGTCTAAAGGGTACCTGCAATGCCATGAATTGTGGAGAATAGGGCTAATAGTTCAGTTTAATAATGTGGAGAATAGGGCTAATAGTTCAGTTTAATAATGTGGAGTATAGGGCTAATAGTTCAGTTTAATAATGTGGAGTATAGGGCTAATAGTTCAGTTTAATAATGTGGAGTATAGGGCTAATATTTCAGTTTAATAATGTGGAGAATAGGGCTAATAGTTCAGTTTAATAATGTGGAGAATAGGGCTAATAGTTCAGTTTAATAATGTGGAGTATAGAGCTAATAGTTCAGTTTAATAATGTGGAGTATAGGGCTAATAGTTCAGTTTAATAATGTGGAGTATAGGGCTAATAGTTCAGTTTAATAATGTGGAGTATAGGGCTAATAGTTCAGTTTAATAATGTGGAGTATAGGGCTAATAGTTCAGTTTAATAATGTGGAGTATAGGGCTAATAGTTCAGCTTAATAATGTGGAGTATAGGGCTAATAGTTCAGCTTAATAATGTGGAGTATAGGGCTAATAGCTCTGTTTAATAATGTGGAGTATAGGGCTAATAGCTCAGTTTAATTATGTGGAGAATAGGGCTAATAGCTCAGTTTAATTATGTGGAGAATAGGGCTAATAGCTCAGTTTAATAATGTGGAGAATAGGGCTAATACCTCAGTTTAATAATGTGGAGAATAGGGCTAATAGCTCAGTTTAATAATGTGGAGTATAGGGCTAATAGTTCAGTTTAATAATGTGGAGTATAGGGCTAATAGCTCAGTTTAATAATGTGGAGTATAGGGCTAATAGTTCAGTTTAATAATGTGGAGAATAGGGCTAATAGCTCAGTTTAATAATGTGGAGTATAGGGCTAATAGTTCAGCTTAATAATGTGGAGTATAGGGCTAATAGTTCAGTTTAATAATGTGGAGAGTAGGGCTAATAGCTAAGTTTAATTATGTGGAGTTTCGGGCCAATAGCCAAGTTTAATAATGTGCTACTAGACTGCATGCTACTTAGATGCACTAGACCAGGACTAGTTGTACTGAACACAACATGCAACACTTTAAATATTTTACTGAGTTACAGTTCATATCAGCAAATCAATCAATTTAAATATATAAATAAATGCCCTAATCTATGGATTTTACATAACTGGGCAAGGGTGCAGCCATGTGTGGGCCTGGGAGGGCATAAGCCCACCCAATCAGAATGGCTATATTACAGACACAAATACTCCTCGGAAATGATTTCAGCTCATGAAACATGGGACCAACGCTGCATTTATAATTTTGTTCAGAGTAAATTTAAACGGCCTTGCCATAACCACCTTATATTGGATGAAACAAGATCGAGGCAAAGAACACCGGTGTATGAATAATTCAATAGTCTTTATTACAGCATCCCGCCTGTAATGAAATGTCACAATAAAACCCATCCTTCAAAACATTGCCATTGGGTGACTGTGTTTAATGTCCATGTGCTTTATTGCTGCTCCCCCACACCCCAATTCCCTGACAAAGACTGTCATTATGTTGTCTCTCTTCATTCTTCTAACCAGCTCTACACTCTTAAGCCTTCCTAAATCATTGCCCCCCCCCCCCCCCCCCATGACCAGGATGTCAGAAGCAGGCTGTTGCAGGAGCTGCCTTCTGAATTTTGGAAGGATGTCCAGCACATGTCTACTTCTCCAAACAACAACAAGACTGTGGCATCCAGCCTGAGGTTTACTCCGCAAAGTTTGCAATGCGCCCTTCGTTCAGCTCGGCAAACACCAGACTGGAACCCAACTCTCTAAATCCTTTTTCACTGTTATGAACATTTTGGGACCACATTTACGTGTCTCTTTCTTGGCTACATTGCCTATGAAAATGTAATTTTTTGGCATGAGATGGTTCTTAAAATAATGCCGTAGTTCTGCTTGTCATGAAAACGAAGACGAACCAAATGAAGTTAGCGAAATCGATCAGGTATTCCCATAACCTGCATTATCATGCAGTAACCTGGATGCTAGCCTACTGTTAAACCTTTGCAACAGTAGGTTGAATTGAAAGCGTTACCTAGAACCTAGTCAACTCAGTATTGGAAAATAAAATGGACGGCAAAAAATTAACTATGAAAATCTGATTAGACCAGTGGTCAACCAACCTGTCGATCGCAATCGACTTGTCGATCGCCATGGCATTTCTAGTCGATCTCCATGGCATTTCTAGTCGATCGCCATGGCATTTCTAGTCGATCGCCATGGCATTTCTAGTCGATCGCCATGGCATTTCTAGTCGATCGCCATGGCATTTCTAGTCAATATCCAGGGAATTTCTAGTCGATCTCCATGGCATTTCTTGTCGATCGCCAAACATTTCTGTAAAAAAACAAACGATAGAGCTTTGTGTTCCTATTTTTTTATTAGTCTGGGGCTGTTGGTAGGTGCAGCCAATTCAGCTGCCCTGCGCCGGGTGGGCAAACTGGTGCCATTTAATGGTCTTTTTTAAAATCAAGGAATATTTCACATTCTTTGTTCATAGGAGTTACAAAATGAATTTGTGCATAAGGCAGAAATAATGAGCTGCGACTCGAGTTTCGCCATCAGCTGTCCCTTGTTGGTCAGTGTCAGTGGAGGAAAGGGAGAGTGGAGGGATGTTGAGAGACGGATCCTGAGTCTGCTACTCTCTCCCCCTCTGCTGAGACTGACCCTCAGTCTGCTGCTCTCTCCCTCTGCTGAGACTGACCCTCAGTCTGCTGCTCTCTCCCCCTCTGCTGAGACTGACCCTCAGTCTGCTGCTCTCTCCCTCTGCTGAGACTGACCCTCAGTCTGCTGCTCTCTCCCTCTGCTGAGACTGACCCTCAGTCTGCTGCTCTCTCCCCCTCTGCTGAGACTGACCCTCAGTCTGCTGCTCTCTCCCTCTGCTGAGACTGACCCTCAGTCTGCTGCTCTCTCCCCCTCTGCTGAGACTGACCATCAGTCTGCTGCTCTCTCCCTCTGCTGAGACTGACCCTCAGTCTGCTGCTCTCTCCCTCTGCTAAGACTGACCCTCAGTCTGCTGCTCTCTCCCTCTGCTGAGACTGACCCTCAGTCTGCTGCTCTCTCCATCTGCTGAGACTGACCCTCAGTTTGCTGAGACTGACCCTCAGTCTGCTGCTCTCTCCCTCTGCTGAAACTCACCCTCAGTCTGCTGCCCTCTCCCTCTGCTGAGACTGACCCTCAGTCTGCTGAGACTGACCCTCAGTCTGCTGCTCGCTCCCTCTGATAAGACTGACCCTCAGTCTGCTGCTCTCTCCCCCTCTGCTGAGACTGACCCTCAGTCTGCTGCTCTCTCCCTCTGCTGAGACTGACCCTCAGTCTGCTGCTCTCTCCCTCTGCTGAGACGGACCGTCAGTCTGCTGCTCTCTCCCTCTGCTGAGACTGACCCTCAGTCTGCTGCTCTCTCCCTCTGCTGAGACGGACCCTCAGTCTGCTGCTCTCTCCCCCTCTGCTGAGACTGACCCTCAGTCTGCTGCTCTCTCCCTCTGCTGAGACTGACCCTCAGTCTGCTGCTCTCTCCCTCTGCTGAGACTGACCCTCAGTCTGCTGCTCTCTCCCCCTCTGCTGAGACTGACCCTCAGTCTGCTGCTCTCTCCCCCTCTGCTGAGACTGACCCTCAGTCTGCTGCTCTCTCCCTCTGCTGAGACGGACCCTCAGTCTGCTGCTCTCTCCCTCTGCTGAGACGGACCCTCAGTCTGCTGCTCTCTCCCTCTGCTGAGACTGACCCTCAGTCTGCTGCTCTCTCCCTCTGCTGAGACGGACCCTCAGTCTGCTGCTCTCTCCCCCTCTGCTGAGACTGACCCTCAGTCTGCTGCTCTCTCCCTCTGCTGAGACTGACCCTCAGTCTGCTGCTCTCTCCCTCTGCTGAGACTGACCCTCAGTCTGCTGCTCTCTCCCCCTCTGCTGAGACTGACCCTCAGTCTGCTGCTCTCTCCCCCTCTGCTGAGACTGACCCTCAGTCTGCTGCTCTCTCCCTCTGCTGAGACGGACCCTCAGTCTGCTGCTCTCTCCCTCTGCTGAGACTGACCCTCAGTCTGCTGCTCTCTCCCTCTGCTGAGACGGACGTCAGATGCAGGTTACCATCAGCCCAGTAAAATAAAAAGCAAATTATTTAAATGTATGCTCACTCAGCTGTGCCTCACAAGTAATACAACAATGGATCTATTACCGGCGTGATCATATAGCCTACCTCAAACTTTGAAATAATAGTTTAAAATGTTTTACCAAACAACATAAATTCAAGCAAAGCCAATATGCGGTGATAAAGTATTGGGCCTATAGCTTACTGCACAAACCTCATTGTGTGCAGTAAGCAATGAGGTTTGTTTTTAATCGTTTAATGTTGCATTGTCTTATGTTTTTTTAAGTCATGTTTTATTTTAAAAAATCAGAGCGGTAGATCTCGGCATGCATTTTGACTCAGAAAGTGATCTGGACTCAGAAAAGGTTGGTGACCACTATATTAGACAATATCAATTAAAAACACATTTTATCTCGAGCAAAAATTTTCTCAGTCATGTGAGAGTGGAATTTAAAATGTATTAAATTATAATTGCATACAAATTGTTACTTCAAACACAATATGATCTCAAACTTCCATCTCCATGGCCATTCTGTCATCCTCTGTTCTCCACTCTGTCATCATCTGTTCTCCACTCTGTCATCCTCTGTTCTCCACTCTGTCATCCTCTCTTCTCCACTCTGTCATCCTCTGTTCTCCACTCTGTCATCCTGTTTTCTCCACTCTGTCATCCTCTTTTCTCCACTCTGTCATCCTCTTTTCTCCTTTCTGTCATCATCTCTTCTCCACTCTGTCATCCTCTTTTCTCCTTTCTGTCATCCTCTGTTCTCCACTCTGTCATCCTCTGTTCCCCATTCTGTCATCCTCTGTTCCCCACTCTGTCATCCTCTGTTCCCCATTCTGTCATCCTCTGTTCTCCACTCTGTCATCCTCTCTTCTCCACTCTGTCATCATCTGTTCTCCATTCTGTCATCCTCTGTTCTCCGCTCTGTCATCCTCTCTTCTCCACTCTGTCATCCTCTGTTCTCCACTCTGTCATCCTGTTTTCTCCACTCTGTCATCCTCTTTTCTCCACTCTGTCATCCTCTCTTCTTCACTCTGTCATCATCTGTTCTCCACTCTATCATTCTCTGTTCTCCACTCTGTCATCCTCTGTTCTCCACTCTGTCATCCTCTTTTCTCCACTCTGTCATCCTCTTTTCTCCTTTCTGTCATCATCTCTTCTCCACTCTGTCATCCTCTTTTCTCCTTTCTGTCATCCTCTGTTCTCCACTCTGTCATCCTCTGTTCCCCATTCTGTCATCCTCTGTTCTCCACTCTGTCATCCTCTCTTCTCCACTCTGTCATCATCTGTTCTCCATTCTGTCATCCTCTGTTCTCCGCTCTGTCATCCTCTGTTCTCCACTCTGTCATCCTCTGTTCTCCACTCTGTCATCAACTGTTCTTGTCACGCCCTGACCTTAGAGATCCTTTATTCTCTATTGTGGGTTAGGTCGGGGTGTGACTAGGGTGGGCATTCAAGTTTTGTTATTTCTGTGTTGGCCTGCTATGGCTCTCAATCAGAGGCAGCTGTCTATCGTTGTCCCTGATTGGGTATCATATTTAGGCAGCCTTTTCCCACCTGTTTGTTGTGGGATCTTGTTTATGTAGTGTTGCTTGTGAGCAGTGCATAGCTTCACGTTCGTTTGTTCTGTATTGTTTTGGTGAGTTTCATTTATTAAACATTTGGAACTCTACGCACGCTGCGCCTTGGTCCATTTATTCCACAGACGATCGTGACACTTCTCCACTTTGTCATCCTCTGTTATTCACTCTGTCATCGTCTGTTATTCACTCTGTCATCCTCTGTTCTCCACTTTGTCATCCTCTGTTATTCACTCTGTCATCCTCTGTTATTCACTTTGTCATCCTCTGTTATTCACTCTGTCATCCTCTGTTATTCACTCTGTCATCCTCTGTTCTCCACTTTGTCATCCTCTGTTATTCACTCTGTCATCCTCTGTTATTCACTTTGTCATCCTCTGTTATTCACTCTGTCATCCTCTGTTCTCCACTTTGTCATCCTCTGTTATTCACTCTGTCATCCTCTGTTATTCACTTTGTCATCCTCTGTTATTCACTCTGTCATCCTCTGTTCTCCACTTTGTCATCCTCTGTTATTCACTCTGTCATCCTCTGTTATTCACTTTGTCATCCTCTGTTATTCACTCTGTCATCCTCTGTTCTCCACTTTGTCATCCTCTGTTCTCCACTTTGTCATCCTCTGTTATTCACTCTGTCATCCTCTGTTCTCCACTCTGTCATCCTCTGTTCTCCACTTTGTCATCCTCTGTTATTCACTCTGTCATCCTCTGTTCTCCACTATGTCATCCTCTGTTATTCACTCTGTCATCCTCTGTTATTCACTCTGTCATCCTCTGTTCTCCACTTTGTCATCCTCTGTTATTCACTCTGTCATCCTCTGTTATTCACTTTGTCATCCTCTGTTATTCACTCTGTCATCCTCTGTTATTCACTCTGTCATCCTCTGTTATTCACTCTGTCATCCTCTGTTCTCCACTTTGTCATCCTCTGTTATTCACTCTGTCATCCTCTGTTATTCACTTTGTCATCCTCTGTTATTCACTCTGTCATCCTCTGTTCTCCACTTTGTCATCCTCTGTTATTCACTCTGTCATCCTCTGTTATTCACTTTGTCATCCTCTGTTATTCACTCTGTCATCCTCTGTTCTCCACTCTGTCATCCTCTGTTCTCCACTTTGTCATCCTCTGTTATTCACTCTGTCATCCTCTGTTCTCCACTCTGTCATCCTCTGTTCTCCACTTTGTCATCCTCTGTTATTCACTCTGTCATCCTCTGTTCTCCACTTTGTCATCCTCTGTTATTCACTCTGTCATCCTCTGTTCTCCACTTTGTCATCCTCTGTTATTCACTCTGTCATCCTCTGTTCTCCACTTTGTCATCCTCTGTTATTCACTCTGTCATCCTCTGTTCTCCACTCTGTCATTCTCTGTTCTCCACTATGTCATCCTCTGTTCTACTGAGAATGGATCAGTATTTAATTAAATATCTTGATTTGTAGAAACTTTTAAATGATTCTCTTTTGGGATCAAACTTGATTATGCAAAAAATGTTTTAAAGCCCAAAATGGCCATTCTGGAGATCATCATTGGCATAGGCTTTTTAGGTCAGACCAGGGCTTTTGGCACCGCTAGGTTGCTACGCAGTAGTCGACCAGCAGAGCTCGTGACTTCACGCTCCGGGGGGCATGGTCCGATGACATTACATAGTCCCCCCCCCCCCTCCCCCCGATGGAAGGCTGGAAAGTCCCGCCTACCTCCTACCTCCTGCTTATTTCATTCGCTGAAAGGGCCGTCACTTCTTGGAAGAAAGATACGCATTCAAGCAAATGTGAAATGAAGCACAACGCTGGGAATCTATATGCGTCCACATAAACTAGCAACGTTCTTTTGACAAACACAGAAGGTTGAATATTGAATTCAATAAAAGAAAACAGAGAGAAAAAAAAACAGAGGAGAGAGAGAATGCAAGTTCCTTAACGTAGCCACTGTCTGCAATATACAGCCACAACATTAAGGAACAGGAAGTCTCTCTCTCTCTCTCCCCTTCTGTTTTTTTTTTCGATTGAATTACATGTAGCCTAATATTTTACTTTAACCATTCATCACTACATTAGTAAACCATTTGCAAATCATTAGTAAAGTATTTTTTGCAGTCTCTAATCTAAAGTGAGAACTATTTATATATTATAAATATTTTGAGTGACCAATGTAATTTCTCCCAAAAAAAGATGTGCCATTGGTAGACATTCCTGCAGTACCTGATAAAAAGACAGAAAGTGGGCCCGTGGGGCTGAAATGCCAGGGCAGAATTTTTTGTCCCATGCCGCCCCTGGTAGTCCTGTTAAAACCTGTCAGGAGTAGCCAAGTAGCCAAGACCAGGAAGAACTGTATACAGCGACAGGGGTCTGTTAAAGTGGTGGGTCAAGAGGGTCTAGTGGCAGCAAGACTGAAGGTCTAAATAGCCTACTACAGATTGGGGAATCTTAGGCTTTTCATCCTGACATGGGGCTTTCAGGAGATGTTGCGCTCTGTTTGATGATGAGGTGGATCAAGGGGCGTTAGAGAGAGAGAGATAATTTGGTCCGAGCCTCTCTCTACGGATTGGTGGTCCAGATGATTGTTTGTGATGGAGTGTCTCAAATGTAATCCAATCAAATGCCTCTTCTGAGCCTGGCTGCCTGAATGCACGGAGGACTCTCTGTCATGTCCATATTAATGTCTTGTGTCTTCTACGCGTACCGAAAATGAACAATGACACTACCCTCTCACAGCAAGAGAAATGACATTACCTTTTTAGTTGTATTGGGCAGAAAGGACCTTTCTGTCACTTCCTGTTATTCCCTCAAAATGGACACTGAAGTATTGGTCTAAAATGTTCTGGCATGAGCTGACATTGTAGATGACTCAGCCGTTAGCATCCAGGCATCCTAACCCAATCTATATACACTACATGTATGTGGACACCTGCTCATCCAACATCTCATTACAAAATCAGGGATATTAATATGGAGTTGGTCCCTCCTTTATTGCTGTAACAGCCCTCCACTCTTCTGGGAAGGCTTTCCACTAGATGTTGGAACATTGCTGCAGGGACTTGCTTCTATTCAGCCACAAGAGCATTAGTGAGGTCGGGCACTGATGATTAGGCCTGGCTCGCAGTCGTCATTCCAATTCATCCCAAAGGTGTTTGATGGGGTTAAGGTCAAGGTTCTGTGCAGGCCAGTCAAGTTCTTCCACATCGATCTTGACAAAAGATTTCTGTATGGCCCTCACTTTCTGCACGGGGGAATTGTCATGCAAAATCAGGAAAGGGCCTTCCCCAATCTGTTGCCACAAAGTTGGAAGCACAGAATCGTCTAGAATTTCATTGTATACTGTAGCATTAAGATTGCCCTTCACTGGAACTAAGGGGCCTAGCTCGAACCATGAAAAACAGCCCCAGACCATTATTCCTCCTCCACCAAACTTTACAGTTGGCGCTATGCATTGGGACAGGTAGTGTTCAGCTGGCAGCTGAACTCCAGCCAAGGCTTCGCATTACACATGGTGATCTTACGCTTGTGTGCGGCTGATCGGCAAAGGAAATCATTGTCATAAAGCTCCCAGTTCTTGCACTGTCGTTGCTTCCAGAAGCAGTTTGGAACTCGGTAGTGAGTGTTGAAACCCGAGGACAGACAAATTTGATGTGCTTCGGCACTTGGCGGTCCCGTTCTGTGAGCTTGTGCTTCTATTTTGTGGCTGAGTCGTTGTTGCTCTTAGACATTTCCACTTCACAATAAACAGCACTTACAGTTGACCGGGACAACTTTAGCAAGGCAGACATTTGATGAACTGACTTGTTGGAAAGGTGGCATCCTGTGACGGTGCAACATTGAAAGTCACTGAGCTCTTCAGTATGGCCCATTCTACTGACAATGTTTGTCTATGGAGATTGAATGGCTGTGTGCTCATGTTTATACACCTGTCAGCAATGGGTGTGGCTGAAATAGCCGAATCTACTAATTTGAAGTGGTGTCCACATATTTTTGTATATATATGTATATATTTTACCTAGTATTTATTACCTAGTGATTTACAAAGCCACTTGTTCACTGCATCAAGTCATAAAACAACAGTTTTGAAATGGGTGTATTGTATTGGCTAAATGGTGAGCCCATCATTATCTGATGTATTGCAGACTAAACTTAATGTTCTCATGGTATTTGACAGAAAAATAGGATTTTGCTTGAATGACTCTGGGTTGAAAGATGTGTTCAAACCCAACAATGAAACATCAACATTTCAGAACATAAGATAAGGGCCCTTAAAAATGTTCTCAGTTTTTTATTTTTTATTGTTGTTTTCAAAACATAGTGTTCGCGTTTGATCTGAAAAATGTGCCAAAGAAAAGGTGTGTCTGTGTGTGTGTGTGTGTGCATATTCCAGTGTGTTCCTTCATGTGTTAGATTACTGAGTAGTTTGGTTCATCAGGCTGACCCCCAGTCTACATGGAGGAGATTACTGAGTAGTTTGGTTCATCAGGCTGACCCCCAGTCTACATGGAGGAGATCACTGAGTCAGTTGGTTCATCAGGCTGACCCCCAGTCTTCATGGAGGAGATTACTGAGTAGTTTGGTTCATCAGGCTGACCCCCAGTCTACATGGAGGAGATCACTGAGTCAGTTGGTTCATCAGGCTGACCCCCAGTCTACATGGAGGAGATTACTGAGTAGTTTGGTTCATCAGGCTGACCCCCAGTCTACATGGAGGAGATCACTGAGTCAGTTGGTTCATCAGGCTGACCCCCAGTCTTCATGGAGGAGATTACTGAGTAGTTTGGTTCATCAGGCTGACCCCCAGTCTTTATGGAGGAGATTACTGAGTAGTATGTGTCATCAGGCTGACCCCCAGTCTACATGGAGGAGATCACTGAGTCAGTTGGTTCATCAGGCTGACCCCCAGTCTTCATGGAGGAGATTACTGAGTAGTTTGGTTCATCAGGCTGACCCCCAGTCTTTATGGAGGAGATTACTGAGTAGTATGTGTCATCAGGCTGACCCCCAGTCTACATGGAGGAGATCACTGAGTCAGTTGGTTCATCAGGCTGACCCCCAGTCTTCATGGAGGAGATTACTGAGTAGTTTGGTTCATCAGGCTGACCCCCAGTCTTCATGGAGGAGATTACTGAGTAGTATGTGTCATCAGGCTGACCCCCAGTCTTTATGGAGGAGATTACTGAGTAGTATGTGTCATCAGGCTGACCCCCAGTCTACATGGATGAGATCACTGAGTCAGTTGGTTCATCAGGCTGACCCCCAGTCTACATGGAGGAGATCACTGAGTAGTATGTGTCATCAGGCTGACCCCCAGTCTTCATGGAGGAGGTTACTGAGTAGTTTGGTTCATCAGGCTGACCCCCAGTCTACATGGAGGAGATCACTGTCAGTTGGTTCATCAGGCTGACCCCCAGTCTTCATGGAGGAGATTACTGAGTAGTTTGGTTCATCAGGCTGAACCCCAGTCTTTATGGAGGAGATTACTGAGTAGTATGTGTCATCAGGCTGACCCCCAGTCTGCATGGAGGAGATCACTGTCAGCTGGTTCATCAGGCTGACCCCCAGTCTTCATGGAGGAGATTACTGAGTAGTTTGGTTCATCAGGCTGACCCCCAGTCTTCATGGAGGAGATTACTGAGTAGTATGTGTCATCAGGCTGACCCCCAGTCTTCATGGAGGAGGTTACTGAGTAGTTTGGTTCATCAGGCTGACCCCAGTCTACATGGAGGAGATCACTGTCAGTTGGTTCATCAGGCTGACCCCCAGTCTTCATGGAGGAGATTACTGAGTAGTATGTGTCATCAGGCTGACCCCCAGTCTTTATGGAGGAGATTACTGAGTAGTATGTGTCATCAGGCTGACCCCCAGTCTACATGGAGGAGATCACTGAGTCAGTTGGTTCATCAGGCTGACCCCCAGTCTTTATGGAGGAGATTACTGAGTAGTTTGGTTCATCAGGCTGACCCCCAGTCTTTATGGAGGAGATTACTGAGTAGTATGTGTCATCAGGCTGACCCCCAGTCTACATGGAGGAGATCACTGAGTCAGTTGGTTCATCAGGCTGACCCCCAGTCTTCATGGAGGAGATTACTGAGTAGTTTGGTTCATCAGGCTGACCCCCAGTCTTTATGGAGGAGATTACTGAGTAGTATGTGTCATCAGGCTGACCCCCAGTCTACATGGAGGAGATCACTGAGTCAGTTGGTTCATCAGGCTGACCCCCAGTCTTCATGGAGGAGATTACTGAGTAGTTTGGTTCATCAGGCTGACCCCCAGTCTTTATGGAGGAGATTACTGAGTAGTATGTGTCATCAGGCTGACCCCCAGTCTACATGGAGGAGATCACTGAGTCAGTTGGTTCATCAGGCTGACCCCCAGTCTTCATGGAGGAGATTACTGAGTAGTTTGGTTCATCAGGCTGACCCCCAGTCTTTATGGAGGAGATTACTGAGTAGTATGTGTCATCAGGCTGACCCCCAGTCTACATGGAGGAGATCACTGAGTCAGTTGGTTCATCAGGCTGACCCCCAGTCTTCATGGAGGAGATTACTGAGTAGTTTGGTTCATCAGGCTGACACCCAGTCTTTATGGAGGAGATTACTGAGTAGTATGTGTCATCAGGCTGACCCCCAGTCTACATGGAGGAGATCACTGAGTCAGTTGGTTCATCAGGCTGACCCCCAGTCTTCATGGAGGAGATTACTGAGTAGTTTGGTTCATCAGGCTGACCCCCAGTCTACATGGAGGAGATTACTGAGTAGTATGTGTCATCAGGCTGACCCCCAGTCTACATGGAGGAGATCACTGAGTCAGTTGGTTCATCAGGCTGACCCCCAGTCTTCATGGAGGAGATTACTGAGTAGTATGTGTCATCAGGCTGACCCCCAGTCTACATGGAGGAGATCACTGAGTCAGTTGGTTCATCAGGCTGACCCCCAGTCTACATGGAGGAGATCACTGAGTAGTTTGGTTCATCAGGCTGACCCCCAGTCTACATGGAGGAGATTACTGAGTAGTTTGGTTCATCAGGCTGACCCCCAGTCTGCATGGAGGAGATCACTGAGTCAGTTGGTTCATCAGGCTGACCCCCAGTCTTCATGGAGCAGATTACTGAGTAGTTTGGTTCATCAGGCTGACCCCCAGTCTACATGGAGGAGATCACTGAGTCAGTTGGTTCATCAGGCTGACCCCCAGTCTTCATGGAGGAGATTACTGAGTAGTATGTGTCATCAGGCTGACCCCCAGTCTACATGGAGGAGATCACTGAGTCAGTTGGTTCATCAGGCTGACCCCCAGTCTTCATGGAGGAGATTACTGAGTAGTTTGGTTCATCAGGCTGACCCCCAGTCTTTATGGAGGAGATTACTGAGTAGTATGTGTCATCAGGCTGACCCCCAGTCTACATGGAGGAGATCACTGAGTCAGTTGGTTCATCAGGCTGACCCCCAGTCTTCATGGAGGAGATTACTGAGTAGTTTGGTTCATCAGGCTGACCCCCAGTCTTTATGGTGGAGATTACTGAGTAGTATGTGTCATCAGGCTGACCCCCAGTCTACATGGAGGAGATCACTGAGTCAGTTGGTTCATCAGGCTGACCCCCAGTCTTCATGGAGGAGATTACTGAGTAGTTTGGTTCATCAGGCTGACCCCCAGTCTGCATGGAGGAGATCACTGAGTCAGCTGGTTCATCAGGCTGACCCCCAGTCTTTATGGAGGAGATTACTGAGTAGTTTGGTTCATCAGGCTGACCCCCAGTCTTCATGGAGGAGATTACTGAGTAGTATGTGTCATCAGGCTGACCCCCAGTCTTCATGGAGGAGGTTACTGAGTAGTTTGGTTCATCAGGCTGACCTCCAGTCTCCATGGAGATGACTGAGTAGTTTGGTTCATCAGGCTGACCCCCAGTCTTCATGGAGGAGATTACTGAGTAGTATGTGTCATCAGGCTGACCCCCAGTCTTCATGGAGGAGGTTACTGAGTAGTTTGGTTCATCAGGCTGACCCCCAGTCTACATGGAGGAGATCACTGTCAGTTGGTTCATCAGGCTGACCCCCAGTCTTCATGGAGGAGATTACTGAGTAGTTTGGTTCATCAGGCTGAACCCCAGTCTTTATGGAGGAGATTACTGAGTAGTATGTGTCATCAGGCTGACCCCCAGTCTACATGGAGGAGATCACTGAGTCAGTTGGTTCATCAGGCTGACCCCCAGTCTTCATGGAGGAGATTACTGAGTAGTTTGGTTCATCAGGCTGACCCCCAGTCTTCATGGAGGAGATTACTGAGTAGTATGTGTCATCAGGCTGACCCCCAGTCTTCATGGAGGAGGTTACTGAGTAGTTTGGTTCATCAGGCTGACCCCCAGTCTACATGGAGGAGATCACTGTCAGTTGGTTCATCAGCCTACATGGAGGAGATTACTGAGTAGTATGTGTCATCAGGCTGACCCCCAGTCTACATGGAGGAGATCACTGAGTCAGTTGGTTCATCAGGCTGACCCCCAGTCTTCATGGAGGAGATTACTGAGTAGTTTGGTTCATCAGGCTGACCCCCAGTCTTTATGGAGGAGATTACTGAGTAGTATGTGTCATCAGGCTGACCCCCAGTCTACATGGAGGAGATCACTGAGTCAGTTGGTTCATCAGGCTGACCCCCAGTCTTCATGGAGATTACTGAGTAGTTTGGTTCATCAGGCTGACCCCCAGTCTGCATGGAGGAGATTACTGAGTAGTTTGGTTCATCAGGCTGACCCCCAGTCTGCATGGAGGAGATCACTGAGTCAGTTGGTTCATCAGGCTGACCCCCAGTCTTCATGGAGGAGATTACTGAGTAGTTTGGTTCATCAGGCTGACCCCCAGTCTACATGGAGGAGATCACTGAGTCAGTTGGTTCATCAGGCTGACCCCCAGTCTTCATGGAGGAGATTACTGAGTAGTATGTGTCATCAGGCTGACCCCCAGTCTACATGGAGGAGATCACAGAGTCAGTTGGTTCATCAGGCTGACCCACAGTCTTCATGGAGGAGATTACTGAGTAGTTTGGTTCATCAGGCTGACCCCCAGTCTTTATGGAGGAGATTACTGAGTAGTATGTGTCATCAGGCTGACCCCCAGTCTACATGGAGGAGATCACTGAGTCAGTTGGTTCATCAGGCTGACCCCCAGTCTTCATGGAGGAGATTACTGAGTAGTTTGGTTCATCAGGCTGACCCCCAGTCTTTATGGAGGAGATTACTGAGTAGTATGTGTCATCAGGCTGACCCCCAGTCTACATGGAGGAGATCACTGAGTCAGTTGGTTCATCAGGCTGACCCCCAGTCTTCATGGAGGAGATTACTGAGTAGTTTGGTTCATCAGGCTGACCCCCAGTCTGCATGGAGGAGATCACTGAGTCAGCTGGTTCATCAGGCTGACCCCCAGTCTTTATGGAGGAGATTACTGAGTAGTTTGGTTCATCAGGCTGACCCCCAGTCTTCATGGAGGAGATTACTGAGTAGTATGTGTCATCAGGCTGACCCCCAGTCTTCATGGAGGAGGTTACTGAGTAGTTTGGTTCATCAGGCTGACCTCCAGTCTCCATGGAGATGACTGAGTAGTTTGGTTCATCAGGCTGACCCCCAGTCTTCATGGAGGAGATTACTGAGTAGTATTATTCATCAGGCTGACCCCCAGTCTTCATGGAGGAGGTTACTGAGTAGTTTGGTTCATCAGGCTGACCCCCAGTCTACATGGAGGAGATCACTGTCAGTTGGTTCATCAGGCTGACCCCCAGTCTTCATGGAGGAGATTACTGAGTAGTTTGGTTCATCAGGCTGAACCCCAGTCTTTATGGAGGAGATTACTGAGTAGTATGTGTCATCAGGCTGACCCCCAGTCTACATGGAGGAGATCACTGAGTCAGTTGGTTCATCAGGCTGACCCCCAGTCTTCATGGAGGAGATTACTGAGTAGTTTGGTTCATCAGGCTGACCCCCAGTCTTCATGGAGGAGATTACTGAGTAGTATGTGTCATCAGGCTGAACCCCAGTCTTCATGGAGGAGGTTACTGAGTAGTTTGGTTCATCAGGCTGACCCCCAGTCTACATGGAGGAGATCACTGTCAGTTGGTTCATCAGCCTACATGGAGGAGATTACTGAGTAGTATGTGTCATCAGGCTGACCCCCAGTCTACATGGAGGAGATCACTGAGTCAGTTGGTTCATCAGGCTGACCCCCAGTCTTCATGGAGGAGATTACTGAGTAGTTTGGTTCATCAGGCTGACCCCCAGTCTTTATGGAGGAGATTACTGAGTAGTATGTGTCATCAGGCTGACCCCCAGTCTACATGGAGGAGATCACTGAGTCAGTTGGTTCATCAGGCTGACCCCCAGTCTTCATGGAGGAGATTACTGAGTAGTTTGGTTCATCAGGCTGACCCCCAGTCTGCATGGAGGAGATCACTGAGTCAGCTGGTTCATCAGGCTGACCCCCAGTCTTTATGAAGGAGATTACTGAGTAGTTTGGTTCATCAGGCTGACCCCCAGTCTTCATGGAGGAGATTACTGAGTAGTATGTGTCATCAGGCTGACCCCCAGTCTTCATGGAGGAGGTTACTGAGTAGTTTGGTTCATCAGGCTGACCTCCAGTCTCCATGGAGATGACTGAGTAGTTTGGTTCATCAGGCTGACCCCCAGTCTTCATGGAGGAGATTACTGAGTAGTTTGGTTCATCAGGCTGACCCCCAGTCTTCATGGAGGAGATTACTGAGTAGTTTGGTTCATCAGGCTGACCCCCAGTCTACATGGAGGAGATGACTGAGTAGTTTGGTTCATCAGGCTGACCCCCAGTCTTCATGGAGGAGATCACTGAGTCAGTTGGTTCATCAGGCTGACCCCCAGTCTACATGGAGGAGATGACTGAGTAGTTTGGTTCATCAGGCTGACCCCCAGTCTACATGGAGGAGATCACTGAGTCAGTTGGTTCATCAGGCTGACCCCCAGTCTTCATGGAGGAGATTACTGAGTAGTTTGGTTCATCAGGCTGACCCCCAGTCTTCATGGAGGAGATTACTGAGTAGTATGTGTCATCAGGCTGAACCCCAGTCTTCATGGAGGAGGTTACTGAGTAGTTTGGTTCATCAGGCTGACCCCCAGTCTACATGGAGGAGATCACTGTCAGTTGGTTCATCAGCCTACATGGAGGAGATTACTGAGTAGTATGTGTCATCAGGCTGACCCCCAGTCTACATGGAGGAGATCACTGAGTCAGTTGGAGCTCTTCAGTATGGCCCATTCTACTGACAATGTTTGTCTATGGAGATTGAATGGCTGTGTGCTCATGTTTATACACCTGTCAGCAATGGGTGTGGCTGAAATAGCCGAATCTACTAATTTGAAGTGGTGTCCACATATTTTTGTATATATATGTATATATTTTACCTAGTATTTATTACCTAGTGATTTACAAAGCCACTTGTTCACTGCATCAAGTCATAAAACAACAGTTTTGAAATGGGTGTATTGTATTGGCTAAATGGTGAGCCCATCATTATCTGATGTATTGCAGACTAAACTTAATGTTCTCATGGTATTTGACAGAAAAATAGGATTTTGCTTGAATGACTCTGGGTTGAAAGATGTGTTCAAACCCAACAATGAAACATCAACATTTCAGAACATAAGATAAGGGCCCTTAAAAATGTTCTCAGTTTTTTATTTTTTATTGTTGTTTTCAAAACATAGTGTTCGCGTTTGATCTGAAAAATGTGCCAAAGAAAAGGTGTGTCTGTGTGTGTGTGTGTGTGCATATTCCAGTGTGTTCCTTCATGTGTTAGATTACTGAGTAGTTTGGTTCATCAGGCTGACCCCCAGTCTACATGGAGGAGATTACTGAGTAGTTTGGTTCATCAGGCTGACCCCCAGTCTACATGGAGGAGATCACTGAGTCAGTTGGTTCATCAGGCTGACCCCCAGTCTTCATGGAGGAGATTACTGAGTAGTTTGGTTCATCAGGCTGACCCCCAGTCTACATGGAGGAGATCACTGAGTCAGTTGGTTCATCAGGCTGACCCCCAGTCTACATGGAGGAGATTACTGAGTAGTTTGGTTCATCAGGCTGACCCCCAGTCTACATGGAGGAGATCACTGAGTCAGTTGGTTCATCAGGCTGACCCCCAGTCTTCATGGAGGAGATTACTGAGTAGTTTGGTTCATCAGGCTGACCCCCAGTCTTTATGGAGGAGATTACTGAGTAGTATGTGTCATCAGGCTGACCCCCAGTCTACATGGAGGAGATCACTGAGTCAGTTGGTTCATCAGGCTGACCCCCAGTCTTCATGGAGGAGATTACTGAGTAGTTTGGTTCATCAGGCTGACCCCCAGTCTTTATGGAGGAGATTACTGAGTAGTATGTGTCATCAGGCTGACCCCCAGTCTACATGGAGGAGATCACTGAGTCAGTTGGTTCATCAGGCTGACCCCCAGTCTTCATGGAGGAGATTACTGAGTAGTTTGGTTCATCAGGCTGACCCCCAGTCTTCATGGAGGAGATTACTGAGTAGTATGTGTCATCAGGCTGACCCCCAGTCTTTATGGAGGAGATTACTGAGTAGTATGTGTCATCAGGCTGACCCCCAGTCTACATGGATGAGATCACTGAGTCAGTTGGTTCATCAGGCTGACCCCCAGTCTACATGGAGGAGATCACTGAGTAGTATGTGTCATCAGGCTGACCCCCAGTCTTCATGGAGGAGGTTACTGAGTAGTTTGGTTCATCAGGCTGACCCCCAGTCTACATGGAGGAGATCACTGTCAGTTGGTTCATCAGGCTGACCCCCAGTCTTCATGGAGGAGATTACTGAGTAGTTTGGTTCATCAGGCTGAACCCCAGTCTTTATGGAGGAGATTACTGAGTAGTATGTGTCATCAGGCTGACCCCCAGTCTGCATGGAGGAGATCACTGTCAGCTGGTTCATCAGGCTGACCCCCAGTCTTCATGGAGGAGATTACTGAGTAGTTTGGTTCATCAGGCTGACCCCCAGTCTTCATGGAGGAGATTACTGAGTAGTATGTGTCATCAGGCTGACCCCCAGTCTTCATGGAGGAGGTTACTGAGTAGTTTGGTTCATCAGGCTGACCCCAGTCTACATGGAGGAGATCACTGTCAGTTGGTTCATCAGGCTGACCCCCAGTCTTCATGGAGGAGATTACTGAGTAGTATGTGTCATCAGGCTGACCCCCAGTCTTTATGGAGGAGATTACTGAGTAGTATGTGTCATCAGGCTGACCCCCAGTCTACATGGAGGAGATCACTGAGTCAGTTGGTTCATCAGGCTGACCCCCAGTCTTTATGGAGGAGATTACTGAGTAGTTTGGTTCATCAGGCTGACCCCCAGTCTTTATGGAGGAGATTACTGAGTAGTATGTGTCATCAGGCTGACCCCCAGTCTACATGGAGGAGATCACTGAGTCAGTTGGTTCATCAGGCTGACCCCCAGTCTTCATGGAGGAGATTACTGAGTAGTTTGGTTCATCAGGCTGACCCCCAGTCTTTATGGAGGAGATTACTGAGTAGTATGTGTCATCAGGCTGACCCCCAGTCTACATGGAGGAGATCACTGAGTCAGTTGGTTCATCAGGCTGACCCCCAGTCTTCATGGAGGAGATTACTGAGTAGTTTGGTTCATCAGGCTGACCCCCAGTCTTTATGGAGGAGATTACTGAGTAGTATGTGTCATCAGGCTGACCCCCAGTCTACATGGAGGAGATCACTGAGTCAGTTGGTTCATCAGGCTGACCCCCAGTCTTCATGGAGGAGATTACTGAGTAGTTTGGTTCATCAGGCTGACCCCCAGTCTTTATGGAGGAGATTACTGAGTAGTATGTGTCATCAGGCTGACCCCCAGTCTACATGGAGGAGATCACTGAGTCAGTTGGTTCATCAGGCTGACCCCCAGTCTTCATGGAGGAGATTACTGAGTAGTTTGGTTCATCAGGCTGACACCCAGTCTTTATGGAGGAGATTACTGAGTAGTATGTGTCATCAGGCTGACCCCCAGTCTACATGGAGGAGATCACTGAGTCAGTTGGTTCATCAGGCTGACCCCCAGTCTTCATGGAGGAGATTACTGAGTAGTTTGGTTCATCAGGCTGACCTCCAGTCTCCATGGAGATGACTGAGTAGTTTGGTTCATCAGGCTGACCCCCAGTCTTCATGGAGGAGATTACTGAGTAGTATGTGTCATCAGGCTGACCCCCAGTCTTCATGGAGGAGGTTACTGAGTAGTTTGGTTCATCAGGCTGACCCCCAGTCTACATGGAGGAGATCACTGTCAGTTGGTTCATCAGGCTGACCCCCAGTCTTCATGGAGGAGATTACTGAGTAGTTTGGTTCATCAGGCTGAACCCCAGTCTTTATGGAGGAGATTACTGAGTAGTATGTGTCATCAGGCTGACCCCCAGTCTACATGGAGGAGATCACTGAGTCAGTTGGTTCATCAGGCTGACCCCCAGTCTTCATGGAGGAGATTACTGAGTAGTTTGGTTCATCAGGCTGACCCCCAGTCTTCATGGAGGAGATTACTGAGTAGTATGTGTCATCAGGCTGACCCCCAGTCTTCATGGAGGAGGTTACTGAGTAGTTTGGTTCATCAGGCTGACCCCCAGTCTACATGGAGGAGATCACTGTCAGTTGGTTCATCAGCCTACATGGAGGAGATTACTGAGTAGTATGTGTCATCAGGCTGACCCCCAGTCTACATGGAGGAGATCACTGAGTCAGTTGGTTCATCAGGCTGACCCCCAGTCTTCATGGAGGAGATTACTGAGTAGTTTGGTTCATCAGGCTGACCCCCAGTCTTTATGGAGGAGATTACTGAGTAGTATGTGTCATCAGGCTGACCCCCAGTCTACATGGAGGAGATCACTGAGTCAGTTGGTTCATCAGGCTGACCCCCAGTCTTCATGGAGATTACTGAGTAGTTTGGTTCATCAGGCTGACCCCCAGTCTGCATGGAGGAGATTACTGAGTAGTTTGGTTCATCAGGCTGACCCCCAGTCTGCATGGAGGAGATCACTGAGTCAGTTGGTTCATCAGGCTGACCCCCAGTCTTCATGGAGGAGATTACTGAGTAGTTTGGTTCATCAGGCTGACCCCCAGTCTACATGGAGGAGATCACTGAGTCAGTTGGTTCATCAGGCTGACCCCCAGTCTTCATGGAGGAGATTACTGAGTAGTATGTGTCATCAGGCTGACCCCCAGTCTACATGGAGGAGATCACAGAGTCAGTTGGTTCATCAGGCTGACCCACAGTCTTCATGGAGGAGATTACTGAGTAGTTTGGTTCATCAGGCTGACCCCCAGTCTTTATGGAGGAGATTACTGAGTAGTATGTGTCATCAGGCTGACCCCCAGTCTACATGGAGGAGATCACTGAGTAAGTTGGTTCATCAGGCTGACCCCCAGTCTTCATGGAGGAGATTACTGAGTAGTTTGGTTCATCAGGCTGACCCCCAGTCTTTATGGAGGAGATTACTGAGTAGTATGTGTCATCAGGCTGACCCCCAGTCTACATGGAGGAGATCACTGAGTCAGTTGGTTCATCAGGCTGACCCCCAGTCTTCATGGAGGAGATTACTGAGTAGTTTGGTTCATCAGGCTGACCCCCAGTCTGCATGGAGGAGATCACTGAGTCAGCTGGTTCATCAGGCTGACCCCCAGTCTTTATGGAGGAGATTACTGAGTAGTTTGGTTCATCAGGCTGACCCCCAGTCTTCATGGAGGAGATTACTGAGTAGTATGTGTCATCAGGCTGACCCCCAGTCTTCATGGAGGAGGTTACTGAGTAGTTTGGTTCATCAGGCTGACCTCCAGTCTCCATGGAGATGACTGAGTAGTTTGGTTCATCAGGCTGACCCCCAGTCTTCATGGAGGAGATTACTGAGTAGTATTATTCATCAGGCTGACCCCCAGTCTTCATGGAGGAGGTTACTGAGTAGTTTGGTTCATCAGGCTGACCCCCAGTCTACATGGAGGAGATCACTGTCAGTTGGTTCATCAGGCTGACCCCCAGTCTTCATGGAGGAGATTACTGAGTAGTTTGGTTCATCAGGCTGAACCCCAGTCTTTATGGAGGAGATTACTGAGTAGTATGTGTCATCAGGCTGACCCCCAGTCTACATGGAGGAGATCACTGAGTCAGTTGGTTCATCAGGCTGACCCCCAGTCTTCATGGAGGAGATTACTGAGTAGTTTGGTTCATCAGGCTGACCCCCAGTCTTCATGGAGGAGATTACTGAGTAGTATGTGTCATCAGGCTGAACCCCAGTCTTCATGGAGGAGGTTACTGAGTAGTTTGGTTCATCAGGCTGACCCCCAGTCTACATGGAGGAGATCACTGTCAGTTGGTTCATCAGCCTACATGGAGGAGATTACTGAGTAGTATGTGTCATCAGGCTGACCCCCAGTCTACATGGAGGAGATCACTGAGTCAGTTGGTTCATCAGGCTGACCCCCAGTCTTCATGGAGGAGATTACTGAGTAGTTTGGTTCATCAGGCTGACCCCCAGTCTTTATGGAGGAGATTACTGAGTAGTATGTGTCATCAGGCTGACCCCCAGTCTACATGGAGGAGATCACTGAGTCAGTTGGTTCATCAGGCTGACCCCCAGTCTTCATGGAGGAGATTACTGAGTAGTTTGGTTCATCAGGCTGACCCCCAGTCTGCATGGAGGAGATCACTGAGTCAGCTGGTTCATCAGGCTGACCCCCAGTCTTTATGAAGGAGATTACTGAGTAGTTTGGTTCATCAGGCTGACCCCCAGTCTTCATGGAGGAGATTACTGAGTAGTATGTGTCATCAGGCTGACCCCCAGTCTTCATGGAGGAGGTTACTGAGTAGTTTGGTTCATCAGGCTGACCTCCAGTCTCCATGGAGATGACTGAGTAGTTTGGTTCATCAGGCTGACCCCCAGTCTTCATGGAGGAGATTACTGAGTAGTTTGGTTCATCAGGCTGACCCCCAGTCTTCATGGAGGAGATTACTGAGTAGTTTGGTTCATCAGGCTGACCCCCAGTCTACATGGAGGAGATGACTGAGTAGTTTGGTTCATCAGGCTGACCCCCAGTCTTCATGGAGGAGATCACTGAGTCAGTTGGTTCATCAGGCTGACCCCCAGTCTTCATGGAGGAGATTACTGAGTAGTTTGGTTCATCAGGCTGACCCCCAGTCTTCATGGAGGAGATTACTGAGTAGTATGTGTCATCAGGCTGAACCCCAGTCTTCATGGAGGAGGTTACTGAGTAGTTTGGTTCATCAGGCTGACCCCCAGTCTACATGGAGGAGATCACTGTCAGTTGGTTCATCAGCCTACATGGAGGAGATTACTGAGTAGTATGTGTCATCAGGCTGACCCCCAGTCTACATGGAGGAGATCACTGAGTCAGTTGGTTCATCAGGCTGACCCCCAGTCTTCATGGAGGAGATTACTGAGTAGTTTGGTTCATCAGGCTGACCCCCAGTCTTTATGGAGGAGATTACTGAGTAGTATGTGTCATCAGGCTGACCCCCAGTCTACATGGAGGAGATCACTGAGTCAGTTGGTTCATCAGGCTGACCCCCAGTCTTCATGGAGGAGATTACTGAGTAGTTTGGTTCATCAGGCTGACCCCCAGTCTGCATGGAGGAGATCACTGAGTCAGCTGGTTCATCAGGCTGACCCCCAGTCTTTATGGAGGAGATTACTGAGTAGTTTGGTTCATCAGGCTGACCCCCAGTCTTCATGGAGGAGATTACTGAGTAGTATGTGTCATCAGGCTGACCCCCAGTCTTCATGGAGGAGGTTACTGAGTAGTTTGGTTCATCAGGCTGACCTCCAGTCTCCATGGAGATGACTGAGTAGTTTGGTTCATCAGGCTGACCCCCAGTCTTCATGGAGGAGATTACTGAGTAGTTTGGTTCATCAGGCTGACCCCCAGTCTTCATGGAGGAGATTACTGAGTAGTTTGGTTCATCAGGCTGACCCCCAGTCTACATGGAGGAGATGACTGAGTAGTTTGGTTCATCAGGCTGACCCCCAGTCTTCATGGAGGAGATCACTGAGTCAGTTGGTTCATCAGGCTGACCCCCAGTCTACATGGAGGAGATGACTGAGTAGTTTGGTTCATCAGGCTGACCCCCAGTCTACATGGAGGAGGTTACTGAGTAGTTTGGTTCATAAGGCTGACCCCCAGTCTACATGGAGGAGATTACTGAGTAGTATGTGTCATCAGGCTGACCCCCAGTCTACATGGAGGAGATCACTGAGTCAGTTGGTTCATCAGGCTGACCCCCAGTCTACATGGAGGAGATCACTGAGTCAGTTGGTTCATCAGGCTGACCCCCAGTCTTCATGGAGATTACTGAGTAGTTTGGTTCATCAGGCTGACCCCCAGTCTGCATGGAGGAGATCACTGAGTCAGCTGGTTCATCAGGCTGACCCCCAGTCTTTATGGAGGAGATTACTGAGTAGTTTGGTTCATCAGGCTGACCCCCAGTCTGCATGGAGGAGATCACTGAGTCAGCTGGTTCATCAGGCTGACCCCCAGTCTTTATGGAGGAGATTACTGAGTAGTTTGGTTCATCAGGCTGACCCCCAGTCTTCATGGAGGAGATTACTGAGTAGTATGTGTCATCAGGCTGACCCCCAGTCTTCATGGAGGAGGTTACTGAGTAATTTGGTTCATCAGGCTGACCTCCAGTCTCCATGGAGATGACTGAGTAGTTTGGTTCATCAGGCTGACCCCCAGTCTTCATGGAGGAGATTACTGAGTAGTATGTGTCATCAGGCTGACCCCCAGTCTTCATGGAGGAGGTTACTGAGTAGTTTGGTTCATCAGGCTGACCCCCAGTCTACATGGAGGAGATCACTGTCAGTTGGTTCATCAGGCTGACCCCCAGTCTTCATGGAGGAGATCACTGAGTAGTTTGGTTCATCAGGCTGAACCCCAGTCTTTATGGAGGAGATTACTGAGTAGTATGTGTCATCAGGCTGACCCCCAGTCTACATGGAGGAGATCACTGAGTCAGTTGGTTCATCAGGCTGACCCCCCAGTCTTCATGGAGGAGATTACTGAGTAGTTTGGTTCATCAGGCTGACCCCCAGTCTTCATGGAGGAGATTACTGAGTAGTATGTGTCATCAGGCTGACCCCCAGTCTTCATGGAGGAGGTTACTGAGTAGTTTGGTTCATCAGGCTGACCCCCAGTCTACATGGAGGAGATCACTGTCAGCTGGTTCATCAGGCTGACCCCCAGTCTTCATGGAGGAGATTACTGAGTAGTATGTGTCATCAGGCTGAACCCCAGTCTTTATGGAGGAGATTACTGAGTAGTATGTGTCATCAGGCTGACCCCCAGTCTACATGGAGGAGATCACTGAGTCAGTTGGTTCATCAGGCTGACCCCCAGTCTTTATGGAGGAGATTACTGAGTAGTTTGGTTCATCAGGCTGACCCCCAGTCTTTATGGAGGAGATTACTGAGTAGTATGTGTCATCAGGCTGACCCCCAGTCTACATGGAGGAGATCACTGAGTCAGTTGGTTCATCAGGCTGACCCCCAGTCTTCATGGAGGAGATTACTGAGTAGTTTGGTTCATCAGGCTGACCCCCAGTCTTTATGGAGGAGATTACTGAGTAGTATGTGTCATCAGGCTGACCCCCAGTCTACATGGAGGAGATCACTGAGTCAGTTGGTTCATCAGGCTGACCCCCAGTCTTCATGGAGGAGATTACTGAGTAGTTTGGTTCATCAGGCTGAACCCCAGTCTTTATGGAGGAGATTACTGAGTAGTATGTGTCATCAGGCTGACCCCCAGTCTTCATGGAGGAGGTTACTGAGTAGTTTGGTTCATCAGGCTGACCCCCAGTCTACATGGAGGAGATCACTGAGTAGTATGTGTCATCAGGCTGACCCCCAGTCTACATGGAGGAGATTACTGAGTAGTATGTGTCGTCAGGCTGACCCCCAGTCTACATGGAGGAGATCACTGAGTCAGTTGGTTCATCAGGCTGACCCCCAGTCTTCATGGAGGAGATTACTGAGTAGTTTGGTTCATCAGGCTGACCCCCAGTCTGCATGGAGGAGATCACTGAGTCAGTTGGTTCATCAGGCTGACCCCCAGTCTTCATGGAGGAGATTACTGAGTAGTATGTGTCATCAGGCTGACCCCCAGTCTTTATGGAGGAGATTACTGAGTAGTATGTGTCATCAGGCTGACCCCCAGTCTACATGGAGGAGATCACTGAGTCAGTTGGTTCATCAGGCTGACCCCCAGTCTTTATGGAGGAGATTACTGAGTAGTTTGGTTCATCAGGCTGACCCCCAGTCTTTATGGAGGAGATTACTGAGTAGTATGTGTCATCAGGCTGACCCCCAGTCTACATGGAGGAGATCACTGAGTCAGTTGGTTCATCAGGCTGACCCCCAGTCTTCATGGAGGAGATTACTGAGTAGTTTGGTTCATCAGGCTGACCCCCAGTCTTTATGGAGGAGATTACTGAGTAGTATGTGTCATCAGGCTGACCCCCAGTCTACATGGAGGAGATCACTGAGTCAGTTGGTTCATCAGGCTGACCCCCAGTCTTCATGGAGGAGATTACTGAGTAGTTTGGTTCATCAGGCTGACCCCCAGTCTTTATGGAGGAGATTACTGAGTAGTATGTGTCATCAGGCTGACCCCCAGTCTACATGGAGGAGATCACTGAGTCAGTTGGTTCATCAGGCTGACCCCCAGTCTTCATGGAGGAGATTACTGAGTAGTTTGGTTCATCAGGCTGACCCCCAGTCTACATGGAGGAGATTACTGAGTAGTATGTGTCATCAGGCTGACCCCCAGTCTACATGGAGGAGATCACTGAGTCAGTTGGTTCATCAGGCTGACCCCCAGTCTTCATGGAGGAGATTACTGAGTAGTATGTGTCATCAGGCTGACCCCCAGTCTACATGGAGGAGATCACTGAGTCAGTTGGTTCATCAGGCTGACCCCCAGTCTACATGGAGGAGATCACTGAGTAGTTTGGTTCATCAGGCTGACCCCCAGTCTACATGGAGGAGATTACTGAGTAGTTTGGTTCATCAGGCTGACCCCCAGTCTGCATGGAGGAGATCACTGAGTCAGTTGGTTCATCAGGCTGACCCCCAGTCTTCATGGAGGAGATTACTGAGTAGTTTGGTTCATCAGGCTGACCCCCAGTCTACATGGAGGAGATCACTGAGTCAGTTGGTTCATCAGGCTGACCCCCAGTCTTCATGGAGGAGATTACTGAGTAGTATGTGTCATCAGGCTGACCCCCAGTCTACATGGAGGAGATCACTGAGTCAGTTGGTTCATCAGGCTGACCCCCAGTCTTCATGGAGGAGATTAATGAGTAGTTTGGTTCATCAGGCTGACCCCCAGTCTTTATGGAGGAGATTACTGAGTAGTATGTGTCATCAGGCTGACCCCCAGTCTACATGGAGGAGATCACTGAGTCAGTTGGTTCATCAGGCTGACCCCCAGTCTTCATGGAGGAGATTACTGAGTAGTTTGGTTCATCAGGCTGACCCCCAGTCTTTATGGAGGAGATTACTGAGTAGTATGTGTCATCAGGCTGACCCCCAGTCTACATGGAGGAGATCACTGAGTCAGTTGGTTCATCAGGCTGACCCCCAGTCTTCATGGAGGAGATTACTGAGTAGTTTGGTTCATCAGGCTGACCCCCAGTCTGCATGGAGGAGATCACTGAGTCAGCTGGTTCATCAGGCTGACCCCCAGTCTTTATGGAGGAGATTACTGAGTAGTTTGGTTCATCAGGCTGACCCCCAGTCTTCATGGAGGAGATTACTGAGTAGTATGTGTCATCAGGCTGACCCCCAGTCTTCATGGAGGAGGTTACTGAGTAGTTTGGTTCATCAGGCTGACCTCCAGTCTCCATGGAGATGACTGAGTAGTTTGGTTCATCAGGCTGACCCCCAGTCTTCATGGAGGAGATTACTGAGTAGTATGTTTCATCAGGCTGACCCCCAGTCTTCATGGAGGAGGTTACTGAGTAGTTTGTGTCATCAGGCTGACCCCCAGTCTACATGGAGGAGATCACTGTCAGTTGGTTCATCAGGCTGACCCCCAGTCTTCATGGAGGAGATTACTGAGTAGTTTGGTTCATCAGGCTGAACCCCAGTCTTTATGGAGGAGATTACTGAGTAGTATGTGTCATCAGGCTGACCCCCAGTCTACATGGAGGAGATCACTGAGTCAGTTGGTTCATCAGGCTGACCCCCAGTCTTCATGGAGGAGATTACTGAGTAGTTTGGTTCATCAGGCTGACCCCCAGTCTTCATGGAGGAGATTACTGAGTAGTATGTGTCATCAGGCTGACCCCCAGTCTTCATGGAGGAGGTTACTGAGTAGTTTGGTTCATCAGGCTGACCCCCAGTCTACATGGAGGAGATCACTGTCAGTTGGTTCATGAGCCTACATGGAGGAGATTACTGAGTAGTATGTGTCATCAGGCTGACCCCCAGTCTACATGGAGGAGATCACTGAGTCAGTTGGTTCATCAGGCTGACCCCCAGTCTTCATGGAGGAGATTACTGAGTAGTTTGGTTCATCAGGCTGACCCCCAGTCTTTATGGAGGAGATTACTGAGTAGTATGTGTCATCAGGCTGACCCCCAGTCTACATGGAGGAGATCACTGAGTCAGTTGGTTCATCAGGCTGACCCCCAGTCTTCATGGAGATTACTGAGTAGTTTGGTTCATCAGGCTGACCCCCAGTCTGCATGGAGGAGATTACTGAGTAGTTTGGTTCATCAGGCTGACCCCCAGTCTGCATGGAGGAGATCACTGAGTCAGTTGGTTCATCAGGCTGACCCCCAGTCTTCATGGAGGAGATTACTGAGTAGTTTGGTTCATCAGGCTGACCCCCAGTCTACATGGAGGAGATCACTGAGTCAGTTGGTTCATCAGGCTGACCCCCAGTCTTCATGGAGGAGATTACTGAGTAGTATGTGTCATCAGGCTGACCCCCAGTCTACATGGAGGAGATCACAGAGTCAGTTGGTTCATCAGGCTGACCCCCAGTCTTCATGGAGGAGATTACTGAGTAGTTTGGTTCATCAGGCTGACCCCCAGTCTTTATGGAGGAGATTACTGAGTAGTATGTGTCATCAGGCTGACCCCCAGTCTACATGGAGGAGATCACTGAGTCAGTTGGTTCATCAGGCTGACCCCCAGTCTTCATGGAGGAGATTACTGAGTAGTTTGGTTCATCAGGCTGACCCCCAGTCTTTATGGAGGAGATTACTGAGTAGTATGTGTCATCAGGCTGACCCCCAGTCTACATGGAGGAGATCACTGAGTCAGTTGGTTCATCAGGCTGACCCCCAGTCTTCATGGAGGAGATTACTGAGTAGTTTGGTTCATCAGGCTGACCCCCAGTCTGCATGGAGGAGATCACTGAGTCAGCTGGTTCATCAGGCTGACCCCCAGTCTTTATGGAGGAGATTACTGAGTAGTTTGGTTCATCAGGCTGACCCCCAGTCTTCATGGAGGAGATTACTGAGTAGTATGTGTCATCAGGCTGACCCCCAGTCTTCATGGAGGAGGTTACTGAGTAGTTTGGTTCATCAGGCTGACCTCCAGTCTCCATGGAGATGACTGAGTAGTTTGGTTCATCAGGCTGACCCCCAGTCTTCATGGAGGAGATTACTGAGTAGTATTATTCATCAGGCTGACCCCCAGTCTTCATGGAGGAGGTTACTGAGTAGTTTGGTTCATCAGGCTGACCCCCAGTCTACATGGAGGAGATCACTGTCAGTTGGTTCATCAGGCTGACCCCCAGTCTTCATGGAGGAGATTACTGAGTAGTTTGGTTCATCAGGCTGAACCCCAGTCTTTATGGAGGAGATTACTGAGTAGTATGTGTCATCAGGCTGACCCCCAGTCTACATGGAGGAGATCACTGAGTCAGTTGGTTCATCAGGCTGACCCCCAGTCTTCATGGAGGAGATTACTGAGTAGTTTGGTTCATCAGGCTGACCCCCAGTCTTCATGGAGGAGATTACTGAGTAGTATGTGTCATCAGGCTGACCCCCAGTCTTCATGGAGGAGGTTACTGAGTAGTTTGGTTCATCAGGCTGACCCCTAGTCTACATGGAGGAGATCACTGTCAGTTGGTTCATCAGCCTACATGGAGGAGATTACTGAGTAGTATGTGTCATCAGGCTGACCCCCAGTCTACATGGAGGAGATCACTGAGTCAGTTGGTTCATCAGGCTGACCCCCAGTCTTCATGGAGGAGATTACTGAGTAGTTTGGTTCATCAGGCTGACCCCCAGTCTTTATGGAGGAGATTACTGAGTAGTATGTGTCATCAGGCTGACCCCCAGTCTACATGGAGGAGATCACTGAGTCAGTTGGTTCATCAGGCTGACCCCCAGTCTTCATGGAGGAGATTACTGAGTAGTTTGGTTCATCAGGCTGACCCCCAGTCTGCATGGAGGAGATCACTGAGTCAGCTGGTTCATCAGGCTGACCCCCAGTCTTTATGGAGGAGATTACTGAGTAGTTTGGTTCATCAGGCTGACCCCCAGTCTTCATGGAGGAGATTACTGAGTAGTATGTGTCATCAGGCTGACCCCCAGTCTTCATGGAGGAGGTTACTGAGTAGTTTGGTTCATCAGGCTGACCTCCAGTCTCCATGGAGATGACTGAGTAGTTTGGTTCATCAGGCTGACCCCCAGTCTTCATGGAGGAGATTACTGAGTAGTTTGGTTCATCAGGCTGACCCCCAGTCTTCATGGAGGAGATTACTGAGTAGTTTGGTTCATCAGGCTGACCCCCAGTCTACATGGAGGAGATGACTGAGTAGTTTGGTTCATCAGGCTGACCCCCAGTCTTCATGGAGGAGATCACTGAGTCAGTTGGTTCATCAGGCTGACCCCCAGTCTACATGGAGGAGATGACTGAGTAGTTTGGTTCATCAGGCTGACCCCCAGTCTACATGGAGGAGGTTACTGAGTAGTTTGGTTCATAAGGCTGACCCCCAGTCTACATGGAGGAGATTACTGAGTAGTATGTGTCATCAGGCTGACCCCCAGTCTACATGGAGGAGATCACTGAGTCAGTTGGTTCATCAGGCTGACCCCCAGTCTACATGGAGGAGATCACTGAGTCAGTTGGTTCATCAGGCTGACCCCCAGTCTTCATGGAGATTACTGAGTAGTTTGGTTCATCAGGCTGACCCCCAGTCTGCATGGAGGAGATCACTGAGTCAGCTGGTTCATCAGGCTGACCCCCAGTCTTTATGGAGGAGATTACTGAGTAGTTTGGTTCATCAGGCTGACCCCCAGTCTGCATGGAGGAGATCACTGAGTCAGCTGGTTCATCAGGCTGACCCCCAGTCTTTATGGAGGAGATTACTGAGTAGTTTGGTTCATCAGGCTGACCCCCAGTCTTCATGGAGGAGATTACTGAGTAGTATGTGTCATCAGGCTGACCCCCAGTCTTCATGGAGGAGGTTACTGAGTAATTTGGTTCATCAGGCTGACCTCCAGTCTCCATGGAGATGACTGAGTAGTTTGGTTCATCAGGCTGACCCCCAGTCTTCATGGAGGAGATTACTGAGTAGTATGTGTCATCAGGCTGACCCCCAGTCTTCATGGAGGAGGTTACTGAGTAGTTTGGTTCATCAGGCTGACCCCCAGTCTACATGGAGGAGATCACTGTCAGTTGGTTCATCAGGCTGACCCCCAGTCTTCATGGAGGAGATTACTGAGTAGTTTGGTTCATCAGGCTGAACCCCAGTCTTTATGGAGGAGATTACTGAGTAGTATGTGTCATCAGGCTGACCCCCAGTCTACATGGAGGAGATCACTGAGTCAGTTGGTTCATCAGGCTGACCCCCCAGTCTTCATGGAGGAGATTACTGAGTATTTTGGTTCATCAGGCTGACCCCCAGTCTTCATGGAGGAGATTACTGAGTAGTATGTGTCATCAGGCTGACCCCCAGTCTTCATGGAGGAGGTTACTGAGTAGTTTGGTTCATCAGGCTGACCCCCAGTCTACATGGAGGAGATCACTGTCAGCTGGTTCATCAGGCTGACCCCCAGTCTTCATGGAGGAGATTACTGAGTAGTATGTGTCATCAGGCTGACCCCCAGTCTTTATGGAGGAGATTACTGAGTAGTATGTGTCATCAGGCTGACCCCCAGTCTACATGGAGGAGATCACTGAGTCAGTTGGTTCATCAGGCTGACCCCCAGTCTTTATGGAGGAGATTACTGAGTAGTTTGGTTCATCAGGCTGACCCCCAGTCTTTATGGAGGAGATTACTGAGTAGTATGTGTCATCAGGCTGACCCCCAGTCTACATGGAGGAGATCACTGAGTCAGTTGGTTCATCAGGCTGACCCCCAGTCTTCATGGAGGAGATTACTGAGTAGTTTGGTTCATCAGGCTGACCCCCAGTCTTTATGGAGGAGATTACTGAGTAGTATGTGTCATCAGGCTGACCCCCAGTCTACATGGAGGAGATCACTGAGTCAGTTGGTTCATCAGGCTGACCCCCAGTCTTCATGGAGGAGATTACTGAGTAGTTTGGTTCATCAGGCTGAACCCCAGTCTTTATGGAGGAGATTACTGAGTAGTATGTGTCATCAGGCTGACCCCCAGTCTTCATGGAGGAGGTTACTGAGTAGTTTGGTTCATCAGGCTGACCCCCAGTCTTTATGGAGGAGATTACTGAGTAGTTTGGTTCATCAGGCTGACCCCCAGTCTTTATGGAGGAGATTACTGAGTAGTATGTGTCATCAGGCTGACCCCCAGTCTACATGGAGGAGATCACTGAGTCAGTTGGTTCATCAGGCTGACCCCCAGTCTTCATGGAGGAGATTACTGAGTAGTTTGGTTCATCAGGCTGACCCCCAGTCTTTATGGAGGAGATTACTGAGTAGTATGTGTCATCAGGCTGACCCCCAGTCTACATGGAGGAGATCACTGAGTCAGTTGGTTCATCAGGCTGACCCCCAGTCTTCATGGAGGAGATTACTGAGTAGTTTGGTTCATCAGGCTGACCCCCAGTCTTTATGGAGGAGATTACTGAGTAGTATGTGTCATCAGGCTGACCCCCAGTCTACATGGAGGAGATCACTGAGTCAGTTGGTTCATCAGGCTGACCCCCAGTCTTCATGGAGGAGATTACTGAGTAGTTTGGTTCATCAGGAAGACCCCCAGTCTACATGGAGGAGATTACTGAGTAGTATGTGTCATCAGGCTGACCCCCAGTCTACATGGAGGAGATCACTGAGTCAGTTGGTTCATCAGGCTGACCCCCAGTCTTCATGGAGGAGATTACTGAGTAGTATGTGTCATCAGGCTGACCCCCAGTCTTCATGGAGGAGATTACTGAGTAGTATGTGTCATCAGGCTGACCCCCAGTCTACATGGAGGAGATCACTGAGTCAGCTGGTTCATCAGGCTGACCCCCAGTCTTTATGGAGGAGATTACTGAGTAGTATGTGTCATCAGGCTGACCCCCAGTCTACATGGAGGAGATCACTGAGTCAGTTGGTTCATCAGGCTGACCCCCAGTCTTCATGGAGGAGATTACTGAGTAGTTTGGTTCATCAGGCTGACCCCCAGTCTTTATGGAGGAGATTACTGAGTAGTATGTGTCATCAGGCTGACCCCCAGTCTACATGGAGGAGATCACTGAGTCAGTTGGTTCATCAGGCTGACCCCCAGTCTTCATGGAGGAGATTACTGAGTAGTTTGGTTCATCAGGCTGACCCCCAGTCTTTATGGAGGAGATTACTGAGTAGTATGTGTCATCAGGCTGACCCCCAGTCTACATGGAGGAGATCACTGAGTCAGTTGGTTCATCAGGCTGACCCCCAGTCTTCATGGAGGAGATTACTGAGTAGTTTGGTTCATCAGGCTGACCCCCAGTCTACATGGAGGAGATTACTGAGTAGTATGTGTCATCAGGCTGACCCCCAGTCTACATGGAGGAGATCACTGAGTCAGTTGGTTCATCAGGCTGACCCCCAGTCTTCATGGAGGAGATTACTGAGTAGTATGTGTCATCAGGCTGACCCCCAGTCTTCATGGAGGAGATTACTGAGTAGTATGTGTCATCAGGCTGACCCCCAGTCTACATGGAGGAGATCACTGAGTCAGCTGGTTCATCAGGCTGACCCCCAGTCTTTATGGAGGAGATTACTGAGTAGTTTGGTTCATCAGGCTGACCCCCAGTCTTCATGGAGGAGATTACTGAGTAGTATGTGTCATCAGGCTGACCCCCAGTCTTCATGGAGGAGGTTACTGAGTAGTTTGGTTCATCAGGCTGACCTCCAGTCTCCATGGAGATGACTGAGTAGTTTGGTTCATCAGGCTGACCCCCAGTCTTCATGGAGGAGATTACTGAGTAGTTTGGTTCATCAGGCTGACCCCCAGTCTTCATGGAGGAGATTACTGAGTAGTTTGGTTCATCAGGCTGACCCCCAGTCTACATGGAGGAGATGACTGAGTAGTTTGGTTCATCAGGCTGACCCCCAGTCTTCATGGAGGAGATCACTGAGTCAGTTGGTTCATCAGGCTGACCCCCAGTCTACATGGAGGAGATGACTGAGTAGTTTGGTTCATCAGGCTGACCCCCAGTCTACATGGAGGAGGTTACTGAGTAGTTTGGTTCATAAGGCTGACCCCCAGTCTACATGGAGGAGATTACTGAGTAGTATGTGTCATCAGGCTGACCCCCAGTCTACATGGAGGAGATCACTGAGTCAGTTGGTTCATCAGGCTGACCCCCAGTCTACATGGAGGAGATCACTGAGTCAGTTGGTTCATCAGGCTGACCCCCAGTCTTCATGGAGATTACTGAGTAGTTTGGTTCATCAGGCTGACCCCCAGTCTGCATGGAGGAGATCACTGAGTCAGCTGGTTCATCAGGCTGACCCCCAGTCTTTATGGAGGAGATTACTGAGTAGTTTGGTTCATCAGGCTGACCCCCAGTCTGCATGGAGGAGATCACTGAGTCAGCTGGTTCATCAGGCTGACCCCCAGTCTTTATGGAGGAGATTACTGAGTAGTTTGGTTCATCAGGCTGACCCCCAGTCTTCATGGAGGAGATTACTGAGTAGTATGTGTCATCAGGCTGACCCCCAGTCTTCATGGAGGAGGTTACTGAGTAATTTGGTTCATCAGGCTGACCTCCAGTCTCCATGGAGATGACTGAGTAGTTTGGTTCATCAGGCTGACCCCCAGTCTTCATGGAGGAGATTACTGAGTAGTATGTGTCATCAGGCTGACCCCCAGTCTTCATGGAGGAGGTTACTGAGTAGTTTGGTTCATCAGGCTGACCCCCAGTCTACATGGAGGAGATCACTGTCAGTTGGTTCATCAGGCTGACCCCCAGTCTTCATGGAGGAGATTACTGAGTAGTTTGGTTCATCAGGCTGAACCCCAGTCTTTATGGAGGAGATTACTGAGTAGTATGTGTCATCAGGCTGACCCCCAGTCTACATGGAGGAGATCACTGAGTCAGTTGGTTCATCAGGCTGACCCCCCAGTCTTCATGGAGGAGATTACTGAGTAGTTTGGTTCATCAGGCTGACCCCCAGTCTTCATGGAGGAGATTACTGAGTAGTATGTGTCATCAGGCTGACCCCCAGTCTTCATGGAGGAGGTTACTGAGTAGTTTGGTTCATCAGGCTGACCCCCAGTCTACATGGAGGAGATCACTGTCAGCTGGTTCATCAGGCTGACCCCCAGTCTTCATGGAGGAGATTACTGAGTAGTATGTGTCATCAGGCTGACCCCCAGTCTTTATGGAGGAGATTACTGAGTAGTATGTGTCATCAGGCTGACCCCCAGTCTACATGGAGGAGATCACTGAGTCAGTTGGTTCATCAGGCTGACCCCCAGTCTTTATGGAGGAGATTAATGAGTAGTTTGGTTCATCAGGCTGACCCCCAGTCTTTATGGAGGAGATTACTGAGTAGTATGTGTCATCAGGCTGACCCCCAGTCTACATGGAGGAGATCACTGAGTCAGTTGGTTCATCAGGCTGACCCCCAGTCTTCATGGAGGAGATTACTGAGTAGTTTGGTTCATCAGGCTGACCCCCAGTCTTTATGGAGGAGATTACTGAGTAGTATGTGTCATCAGGCTGACCCCCAGTCTACATGGAGGAGATCACTGAGTCAGTTGGTTCATCAGGCTGACCCCCAGTCTTCATGGAGGAGATTACTGAGTAGTTTGGTTCATCAGGCTGAACCCCAGTCTTTATGGAGGAGATTACTGAGTAGTATGTGTCATCAGGCTGACCCCCAGTCTTCATGGAGGAGGTTACTGAGTAGTTTGGTTCATCAGGCTGACCCCCAGTCTACATGGAGGAGATCACTGAGTAGTATGTGTCATCAGGCTGACCCCCAGTCTACATGGAGGAGATTACTGAGTAGTATGTGTCGTCAGGCTGACCCCCAGTCTACATGGAGGAGATCACTGAGTCAGTTGGTTCATCAGGATGACCCCCAGTCTTCATGGAGGAGATTACTGAGTAGTTTGGTTCATCAGGCTGACCCCCAGTCTGCATGGAGGAGATCACTGAGTCAGTTGGTTCATCAGGCTGACCCCCAGTCTTCATGGAGGAGATTACTGAGTAGTATGTGTCATCAGGCTGACCCCCAGTCTTTATGGAGGAGATTACTGAGTAGTATGTGTCATCAGGCTGACCCCCAGTCTACATGGAGGAGATCACTGAGTCAGTTGGTTCATCAGGCTGACCCCCAGTCTTTATGGAGGAGATTACTGAGTAGTTTGGTTCATCAGGCTGACCCCCAGTCTTTATGGAGGAGATTACTGAGTAGTATGTGTCATCAGGCTGACCCCCAGTCTACATGGAGGAGATCACTGAGTCAGTTGGTTCATCAGGCTGACCCCCAGTCTTCATGGAGGAGATTACTGAGTAGTTTGGTTCATCAGGCTGACCCCCAGTCTTTATGGAGGAGATTACTGAGTAGTATGTGTCATCAGGCTGACCCCCAGTCTACATGGAGGAGATCACTGAGTCAGTTGGTTCATCAGGCTGACCCCCAGTCTTCATGGAGATTACTGAGTAGTTTGGTTCATCAGGCTGACCCCCAGTCTGCATGGAGGAGATCACTGAGTCAGCTGGTTCATCAGGCTGACCCCCAGTCTTTATGGAGGAGATTACTGAGTAGTTTGGTTCATCAGGCTGACCCCCAGTCTTCATGGAGGAGATTACTGAGTAGTATGTGTCATCAGGCTGACCCCCAGTCTTCATGGAGGAGGTTACTGAGTAGTTTGGTTCATCAGGCTGACCTCCAGTCTCCATGGAGATGACTGAGTAGTTTGGTTCATCAGGCTGACCCCCAGTCTTCATGGAGGAGATTACTGAGTAGTTTGGTTCATCAGGCTGACCCCCAGTCTTCATGGAGGAGATTACTGAGTAGTTTGGTTCATCAGGCTGACCCCCAGTCTACATGGAGGAGATGACTGAGTAGTTTGGTTCATCAGGCTGACCCCCAGTCTTCATGGAGGAGATCACTGAGTCAGTTGGTTCATCAGGCTGACCCCCAGTCTACATGGAGGAGATTACTGAGTAGTTTGGTTCATCAGGCTGACCCCCAGTCTACATGGAGGAGATTACTGAGTAGTTTGGTTCATAAGGCTGACCCCCAGTCTACATGGAGGAGATTACTGAGTAGTTTGGTTCATCAGGCTGACCCCCAGTCTACATGGAGGAGATGACTGAGTAGTTTGGTTCATCAGGCTGACCCCCAGTCTTCATGGAGGAGATCACTGAGTCAGTTGGTTCATCAGGCTGACCCCCAGTCTACATGGAGGAGATTACTGAGTAGTTTGGTTCATCAGGCTGACCCCCAGTCTACATTTAGGAGATTACTGAGTAGTTTGGTTCATCAGGCTGACCCCCAGTCTACATGGAGGAGATTATTGAGTAGTTTGGTTCATCAGGCTGACCCCCAGTCTACATGGAGGAGATTATTGAGTAGTTTGGTTCATCAGGCTGATCCCCAGTCTACATGGAGGAGATTACTGAGTAGTTTGGTTCATCAGGCTGACCCCCAGTCTAAATGGAGGAGATTACTGAGTAGTTTGGTTCATCAGGCTGACCACCAGTCTTCATGGAGGAGATTACTGAGTCAGTTGGTTCATCAGGCTGACCCCCAGTCTTTATGGAGGAGATTACTGAGTAGTTTGGTTCATCAGGCTGACCCCCAGTCTTCATGGAGGAGATTACTGAGTAGTTTGGTTCATCAGGCTGACCCCCAGTCTTCATGGAGGAGATTACTGAGTAGTATGTGTCATCAGGCTGACCCCCAGTCTTCATGGAGGAGGTTACTGAGTAGTTTGGTTCATCAGGCTGACCCCCAGTCTACATGGAGGAGATCACTGAGTCAGTTGGTTCATCAGGCTGACCCCCAGTCTTCATGGAGGAGATTACTGAGTAGTTTGGTTCATCAGGCTGACCCCCAGTCTTTATGGAGGAGATTACTGAGTAGTATGTGTCATCAGGCTGACCCCCAGTCTACATGGAGGAGATCACTGAGTCAGTTGGTTCATCAGGCTGACCCCCAGTCTTCATGGAGGAGATTACTGAGTAGTTTGGTTCATCAGGCTGACCCCCAGTCTTTATGGAGGAGATTACTGAGTAGTATGTGTCATCAGGCTGACCCCCAGTCTACATGGAGGAGATCACTGAGTCAGTTGGTTCATCAGGCTGACCCCCAGTCTTCATGGAGGAGATTACTGAGTAGTTTGGTTCATCAGGCTGACCCCCAGTCTGCATGGAGGAGATTACTGAGTAGTATGTGTCATCAGGCTGACCCCCAGTCTTTATGGAGGAGATTACTGAGTAGTATGTGTCATCAGGCTGACCCCCAGTCTTCATGGAGGAGATTACTGAGTAGTATGTGTCATCAGGCTGACCCCCAGTCTTTATGGAGGAGATTACTGAGTAGTATGTGTCATCAGGCTGACCCCCAGTCTACATGGAGGAGATCACTGAGTCAGTTGGTTCATCAGGCTGACCCCCAGTCTTCATGGAGGAGATTACTGAGTAGTTTGGTTCATCAGGCTGACCCCCAGTCTTCATGGAGGAGATTACTGAGTAGTATGTGTCATCAGGCTGACCCCCAGTCTTCATGGAGGAGGTTACTGAGTAGTTTGGTTCATCAGGCTGACCTCCAGTCTCCATGGAGATGACTGAGTAGTTTGGTTCATCAGGCTGACCCCCAGTCTTCATGGAGGAGATTACTGAGTAGTATGTGTCATCAGGCTGACCCCCAGTCTTTATGGAGGAGATTACTGAGTAGTATATGTCATCAGGCTGACCCCCAGTCTACATGGAGGAGATCACTGAGTCAGTTGGTTCATCAGGCTGAACCCCAGTCTTTATGGAGGAGATTACTGAGTAGTTTGGTTCATCAGGCTGACCCCCAGTCTTCATGGAGGAGATTACTGAGTACTTTGGTCATCAGGCATACCTCCAGTCTTCATGGAGGAGATTACTGAGTCGTTTGGTTCATCAGACTGACCTCCAGTCTTCATGGGTTATCAGGCTGGCCCCCAGTCTTCATGGAGGAGATTACTGAGTAATTTGGTTCATCAGGCTGACCCCCATTCTTCTTGGAGGAGATTACTGAGTAGTTTGGATCATCAGACTGACCTCCAGTCTTCATGGTTTATCAGGCTGGCCCCCAGTCTTCATGGAGGAGATTACTGAGTAGTTAGTATTAACCTCGAAGAATCCATTGAAGGGTTTAGGTAAACTGTCTGAGAAGTATGAGTATCTGTAGATGAACGTGTATAATTGGCGTACATTAATGTCATCATTAGAAAGAGATATTGAGTGTTTTTTTAAAACAAAAAAACTCAGACGGAGCCTGTTAGAGGTGGTGACCAGTCTTACAATTGTATTTTGTATGATGAGTAATTTGTGTAAGTTTGAGCCGTTTGCAGAAACACAATGTTCTCTAACATAAACATAACTATATTTGGCAATTATATGATAATAAAAACAGTAATAATACAATATAGAAAGTCATATTTAATGATCAACCGCGTCAAACGCTTTGGATAAATCTCAAAAGATGCCAAGAGCGTTTTCATTGTTGTTCAGGGCTGTAAAGATTTTATCCACAAGTTACAAAAGATGTGAGTTTTTACAAAAAAACATATTAGTGCTCGTATAAAATACAGTGTTGATTTAAATGTTTCAACATTCTCTTTCACACTAAATTTTTCAGGATTTAAGAAAAACATGGTAGTACAGATATTAAGGCCATCATTTATAAAATATCGGACATCCCCAGATTTAAAGAGGGGAATAGTTTTGGCAATTTTCAAATCTTGAGGAACAATACCAGTATGCATTGATTCTGTGCAGCTTTGGCACCAGTCATCATCAATATTATTATCAATTTATAATTTATAATATAATAATATAAAATATAATTTATAATAATTTTTAATTATAATACAATTTATATTAGTTCTGATGATTATAAAAAACAGGAGTCAGTCAATATTGTTTCCAAACGTTACATTGTGAGACACGTGGTCTCCCTCATATCCTGTTCAACACACAACAAACTAATGTCTGTGCACCAAAATGGCACCCGATTCCCTTACGGTGCTCTTGTCAAAAGGTCAAATCAAATTGTATTTGTCACATGCACCGAAAACAACAGGTGTAGATCTTACCGTGAAATGCTTACTTACGAGCCCTTAAAACCTTTCTGGCGCAGGCGTTCCGCTAGCATCTCAACAACATCCCGGGGAAATTGCAAAGCGCAAAATTCAAATTACAGAAATAGTCATATTTATCATTCATGAAAATGCAAGTGGCATACATCAAAATAAATCTTAACTTCTTGTAAATCCAGCAGCTGTGTCAGATTTCAAGAAGGCTTTACGGCGAAAGCACACCATGTGATTATCTGAGGACAACGTCCCGCACACAAAGCATGAAAAACATTTTTCAAACAGTCAGAAATAGCAATAAAATAAATACCTTACCTTTGAAGATATTCTTCTGTTGGCACTCCAAAAGGTTCCAGCTACATCACAAATGGTACTTTTGTTCAATAAAGTAATTATTTATATCCCCAAAAACTCTTTAGCTGGTGCACTTCATTCAACAATCCACCGGTTTCCCTCCTTCAAAATGCATACAAAATGAATCCCAAACGTTACCAATAAACTTTGCCAAACAAGTCAAACAACGTTTATAATCAAACCTCAGGTACCCTAATACGTAAATAAACACAAAAATGTAAGACGTATGATCATTATAGTCTTCACTGGAGATAAACAACAAAGAACGCACTCTCATCCACAAGCATTTATACACTACAGCCAAAATGGGAACCACTTAGAAAACTACAAATTCTAGCTCATTTTTTCATAAACAAGCCGGAAACTCTTTCTACAAACAGTTGACATCGAGTGGGAGCCCTAGGAAGTGCAATCTGGGAGGTTTTCGCCTCATATTAAACATGACAGCCATTGAACACATTGGTAGGCTGAATCTTTTTTTTTGGGATGGTTTGTCCTCGGGTTTTCGCCTGACATATAAATTCTGTTACACTCACAGACACTATTTTAACAGTTTTTAGAAACTCTCGAGTCTATCCAAATCTACCAATTATATGCATATCCTAGCTTCTGGGCCTGAGTAACAGGCAGTTTACTTTGGGAAAGCTTTTCATGAAGTATAAAATAAAAATGTGCTAAATTAACAAAAATACTGGTTACAAGTCAATATGCTTTACAAAACAGGACTAGCTCTTTTGTTCTCATTGCATGTCTTCACTCTGTCTCTGATTCTATAATAATAATATATATATATAATATAAAATAATACGCTTCAATAGTCTGTTACAAAGCAAACAGACATTTTAAGCTAGAGAACACAGCAGTGTTTGTCAGACCATGAGACATCCTAAAAAAATCTGTCTTCTAATGAAAAGGTCTGTAGCATCTGAACGGTTTTGCCTACAAATCGTTTGTGATGTCCCCACAACGTTCCCACTAGACTGTTCCAACAACATAACGAAACATTCTGGGCACCTTTATTAAAGAACAGATTAAATGTGTTCTGGGAACCTTTTTAAATAACAGATTAAATGTGTTCTGGGAACCTTTGAAAGAGCAGATTTAATGTGTTCTGGGAACCTTTTAAAGAGCAGATTAAATGTGTTCTGGGGACCTTTTAAAGAGCAGATTAAATGTGTTCTGGGAACCTTTTAAAGAGCAGATTAAATGTGATCTGGGAACATTTTAAAGAACAGATTAAATGTGTTCTGGGAACCTTTTAAAGAACAGATTAAATGTGTTCTGGGAACCTTTTAAAGAGCAGATTAAATGTGTTCTGGGAACCTTTTAAAGAGCAGATTAAATGTGTTCTGGGAACCTTTTAAAGAACAGATTAAATGTGTTCTGGGAACCTTTTAAAGAACAGATTAAATGTGTTCTGGGATCCTTTTAAAGAGCAGATTAAATGTGTTCTGGGAACCTTTTAAAGAGCAGATTAAATGTGTTCTGGGAACCTTTTAAAGAGCAGATTAAATGTGTTCTGGGAACCTTTTAAAGAGCAGATTAAATGTGTTCTGGGAACCTTTTAAAGAGCAGATTAAATGTGTTCTGGGAACCTTTTAAAGAGCAGATTAAATGTGTTCTGGGAACCTTTTAAAGAGCAGATTAAATGTGTTCTGGGAACCTTTTAAAGAGCAGATTAAATGTGTTCTGGGATCCTTTTAAAGAGCAGGTTAAATATCTTCTGGGAACGTTCCTGCAACATCATTTGAATGTTTTATACAAACATTCTACACTCATCAGCACGACTGGACAGATTTTTTTATGTCATGAGAGCATTTGCCGCAACCTAACGAACGTTCTGGGGACTCTATCACCAACGCTCCTCTATCGACCACTAAAATAAATGTGTCTCAAATTGCACACTAACCCCTGGTGCAGTACTTTTGACCGGAGCCCCTACGGATCAATAGTGCACCGTAATGGGGAACATGGTGCTGTTTGAGATGCAGCCTAACAGTTTAACCTCTTGACTGAACAGAGATCTTTAAACTATCATATTTAATGCATTTTCAATAGATAGTACAAAGTCCTTTGTTCTTCTAGTCTTCCTACACCATTACTGCCTAAGACGTCATAGGGGAATGAGGGAACTTTCTATTTCCATAAATCAGTGATCTTACTCATTATATATAATACAGTACTGTACATGGAGGAAGGAGGGAGGGAATCAGGGAGGAATGGAGGGAGGGAGGGAGGGAGTGAGGGAGTGAGGGAGTGAGGAAGGGAGGGAGGGAGGGAGGGAGGCAGGCAGGCAGGCAGGCAGGCAGGCAGGCAGGCAGGCAGGCAGGCAGGCAGGCAGGCAGGCAGGCAGGCAGGCAGGCAGGCAGGGAGGGAGGGAGGGAGGGAGGGAATCAAGGAGGGAGGGAGGAGGGAAGATCAGAGTGAGGGAAGGAGGGATAGTTTTAAAAAATATATATAAATAGTCTACGTTTATGATATTCTTTAATGTCCATAGATAAACCATTGGTACAGCTGATTGCTCTAGTACATATACATATATAAGTACATATAGGCCCAATTGTACGCTTTTTACAGGCCATTTGATCCATCATGAACAACAGGATGTACAGAAAAGAAACGAAGCAAAGAAAAACATTTCAATAGCTTTTATTTTTTTCTGAAGGTCTTCAACACAGTTCCATCTGTCTCTATTGCAGTTTCTTTTGAGTCCGAAATGGAGGTTTCGATTGGCCTCATAATTATTGCCGTAGGCTGACTGGACTAGGATTGTATACCAAATGGCACCCTATTCCCTGTATAGTGCACTTCTTTTTACACCGGCTCTGGTCAAAAAAATAGTGCACTATTTAGGGAATAGGGTGCCATTTTGGAACGCAGGTTCTGGCTCTGGACTAGATATTGATCCATCATTAAAAGCAATTTACTCCTCAGGCAGCCATAGGAAATGACTCAAAATGGCACCGCATCATCTCAGGTCAAAAGTTGTACACTAGATAGGGAATGGGATGCAGATATATATAAATACACACTGTAGCATGACAACATGAACTAAATGACACTAAATGACAGCTGCAGTTTTCCTGATGAATCTCATAGCTTTTCATAGTTCATATCATTACCATCCATTGTGTCTGTAATTTTTGGAGCAGTTGAACAGGGGATTAGAGTGAGTGCATTCTGACTCACCAACTCAATGCCGTTCTTAAAAATCAACACACAAGTACATATTTTAAACCTGCATATTTAGTTTATATTGCCTGCTAACATGACTTTCTCCACGAGGTGTCATTTCTCTTGCGTTCAGTGCAAGCAGTCAGGGTATATGCAGCATTTTGGGCCACCTGGCTTGTTGCAAACTCTTCCTAACAATGACCGTAGTTCATTTGTCAGAATTGTACATAATTATGACATTACATTGAAGGTTGTACAATGTAACAGCAATATTTAGACTTATGGTTTTTTGGATGCCACCCGTTAGATAAAATAAGGAACTGTTCCGTATTTCACTGAAAGAATAAACATTTTATTTTCAAATGATAGTTTCCGTATTTAACCATATTAATGACCTAAGGCTTGTATTTCTGTGTGTTATTATGTTATAATTAAGTCTATGATTTGATATTTGATAGAGCAGTCTGACTGAGCGGTGGTAGGCAGCACCAGACTCGTAAGCATTCATTCAAACAGCACTTCTGTGTGTTTTGCCAGCAGCTCTTCCCTGTGCTTCAAGCACTGCGCTGTTTATGACTTCAAGCCTATCAACTCCCGAGATTAGACTAGTGTAATCAATGTGAAATGGCTAGCTAGTTAGCGGTGTGCGCATTCATAGCGTTTCAATCGGTGACGGCACTCGCTCTGAGACCTTGAAGCAGTTGTTCCCCTTGCTCAGCAAGGGCCGCGGCTTTGTGGAGCTATGGGTAACGCTGCTTCGAGTGTTGCTGTTTTAGATGTCTTCCTGGTTCAAGCCCAGATAGGGGTGAGGAGAGGGACGGAAGCTATACTGTTACACTGGCAATACTAAAGTGCCTATAAGAACATCCAATAGTCAAAGGTATATGAAATACAAATGGTATAGAGGGAAATAGTTCTAAATAGTTCTATAATTCCTATAATAACTACAACCTAAAACTTCTTACCTGGGAATATTGAAGACTCCTGTTAAAAGGAACCACCAGTTTTCATATGTTCTCATGTTCTGAGCAAGGAACTGAAACGTTAGCTTTCTTACATGGCACATATTGCACTTTTACTTTCTTCTCCAACACTTTGTTTTTGCATTATTTAAACCAAATTGAACATGTTTCATTATATATTTGAGGCTAAATTGATTTTATTGATTTATTATATTAAGTAAAAATAAAAGTGTTAATTCAGTATTGTTGTAATTGTCATTATTACAAAGAAATAAATAAATAGGCAGAATAATCGGCATTGGCTTTTTTTTTGGTCCTCCAATAATCGGTATTGGTATCGGCGTTGAAAAATCATAATCGGTCGACCTCTAATCCAGACAGTGTTTATACTTTGTTATTCAACCTTGCATTATGTTAGATATGAAAATGAAAATGGATTAGTCCCAAATTGTACCATATTCCCTCATGGGCCCTATCTGTTATTATCTGCTCTAATTTCCAAAGGCCCATCCCCGGGGTAATGCCAGATAATTAATAACTCAAGGTTATCTGTGTGTGTGTGTGTGTGTGTTTGTTTCAAGTTTTATTCTTTGTACATACAGGATACACATTCTTCCAACCAAATACTTACTTGCAAGTTCCTTCTTTACAATGTAACAACAATAACAATGTATAGTCCAAAATAGACACATGTACTAGGGAAGGGGGATTGGGGGTCAAGTGTTTAAATTTAGCAGTACTTAGCAGTGTGTGTGTGTGTGTCTGTATGTGTGTGTGTGTGTGTGTGTGTGTGTGTGTGTGTGTGTGTGTGTGTGTGTGTGTGTGTGTGTGTGTGTGTGTGTGTGTGTGTGTGTGCTACCCTGTTAATCCGGATGACTGTGTGATCTTACTCACCGTGGCTGATGTGAGTAAAACGTTTAACTTAATAACTTCACAAGGCCGCCGGGCCAGATGGAATACAGGCCGCGTTCTCAAGGCACACACAGACCAGCTGTCAAGTGTCTTCACGGAACAATCTCTCCTTGCCCTAATCCGTAATCCTAAAATATTTCAAACTGACCACCATTGTCCCTGTTACCAAGAACTCCAAGGTGATCTGCAAAAATGACTATCGCCCTGTATGACTCACATCGGTAATCATGAAGTGCTTTGAAAGGCTGGCCATGGCTCATAACAACACCATCATGCCCAAGGACCAAATCTAATTCATATAACGCCCCAACAGATCCAAGTTTGACACAATCTCAATTGCACCCCACACTGCCCTCTCCCACCTGTCCACATCGATGGAACAGTAGTGGAGAGGGTAGCAAGTTTTAAGTTCCTCGGCATACACATCACAGACAAAGTGAATTGGTCCACTCACACAGACAGCATTGCACCCCACACTGCCCTCTCCCACCTGGGCAAGAGGGGAAATAACTATGTTAGAATGCTGTTGATAAACTACAGATCAGAGTTCAAGACCATAGTCCCCTCCAAGCTCGGGACCCTGGCACTGAGGTCCAACTGGATCTTGGACTTCCTGACGGGCCAGGTGGTTAGGGTAGGCAGCAACACATCTGCCACGTTTACTCACAACACGGGGGTCCCTCAGGGGTGCTTTGTCACCTCCTGTATTTCCTGTTTACCTACGATTGTGTGACCATGCGCGAACCACTCCAACACCATCATAAAGATTACTGAAATCGATGGCGCCAACTAAACTGACTAAACCGCCATTCATGTTGTATCTGGGACCCTAGGGATTGCAAACAGAGAAAGATTTTCAAAAAAGTAGGTGATCATTTAATCGCTATTTGTGATTTTATGAAGCCTGTACTGGTTGAAAAATATGTTGATGTCGGGCGCCGTCCCCAAACAATCGCATGGTATGCTTTCACTGTAAAGCCCATTGTAAATCAGACAATGCAGTTAGATTAACAAGAATTTAAGCTTTTAACCGATATAAGATACTTGTATGTTCAGAAATGTTTAATATTACGATTATTTATTTGAATTGTGCAATTTCACCGGATGTTGTCGACAGGTGTCCCGCTAGCGGTCCATACACACCTGCACAGGTGTGAAAAGAGCACGACAGCACCCTCTTCCCCCTCAGGAGGCTGAAAAGATTTGGCATGGGCCCTTGGATCCTCAAAAATGTGTACAGCTGCACCATCAAGAGCATCTTGACTGGCTGCATCACTGTTGACAAATGCACTGCCCTCGACCGCAAATCACTACAGAGGGTGGTGCAGACCAGTGTTGGTCAGTGACGTTTAAGATGAGGGAGGACAATTTTTTAATTTATTTTTTCTTACAGCATATTAGATGACTATCCTTCATATTCCATTCACCCAGCTCAATGTCACATCGATAGGTTTAGGCTACTACATGATACTTGAATTTTCTCTGTACCCAACAGGTCGAGAGAACAATTTGAGTAATGGCAGACAATGACAAATTCAATACTGCCTTGCACACTAGCTGATCATTAGTGCAACACGTGCAAACGAACGTTTCCATTGGACAAATTAAGGTATGTTTATCCACGTTTCATTCCGTTTGCTTCCGTTCAATTAAATGTTTTTCAACAGAATCGCCAGAACGAATACACCTCTGATCACACGCAAACACAGTTCACTTTCATAGCAGCCACATACAAACACAGTTCACTTTCATAGCAGCCACATACAAACAGCATGATCATTTTGTTCACTGTATAATTACTTCTCATATCTACACACTCTCTTCCTCTCACCTGTTCCCTTTGCTTGTGGACTTCAGTGCACAACACTTCATCTGACTGTGACTAGGCAAAAAATATTACTTCCAAGCCAAACCTTCATATCATAACCGCTTACCGCTACACACAGCCTACCTACATCGTTGTAGCTACCAGAACCAATGCGTTAGTAAATCCGCTACAATTAGGCAGTTGTGTACAGTCAACAAGCAGTTTAGCAGTGACACTGATGGGCCCTGGTGGCAAAGAAAGGAATTCAAACAAAAGTTTTTCTTGACATGGAAGAGTTCCAGTGTTGGATAGTGGGAAAGCCAGCTAGCTAACATAGTATCACTCTCTGTTTGAGCCCGGTGTTTGAGTAAGCTAAACTAGCCATTCACTAGCTAAGTGAAATTGAACAAAAAATACAACAAAATATAGCTAGTTCTCTCTTTTTCTTGCTTTTACTTTTTTAAAGAAATTAATTTGTTCTAAACTGTTGTGATTCTCTCTCTTTGAGTCAATGATTCACCACATGTTATGCACTGCAGCGCTAGCTAGCTGTAGTTTATGATTTCAGTACTAGATTCATTCTCTGATCCTTAGATTGGGTGGACAACATGTCAGTTTATGCTGCAGGAGCTCTGATTGGTTGGAGGACATCCTCCGGAAGCGGTCATAATTACTGTGTAATTATATGGAAGGGGTGAGAACAATGAGCCTCCTAGGTTTTGTATTGAAGTCAATGTACCCAGAGGAGGACAGAAGCTAGCTGTCCTCCGGCTACACCATGGTGCTACCCTACAGAGTGCTGTTGAGGCTACTGTAGACCTTAATTGCAAAACAGTGCATTTAATCAATTATTTGGTGACGTGAAAATATTTAGTATAGTTTTATCTAAAATTACTTTTTACACTTTTAATGTTTCACTATTTTTATTTTTATGAAATTCACGGAGGAGGATGGTCCTCCCCTTCCTCCTCTGAGGAGCCTCCACTGGTGCAGATAGCCTACTACATCAATGGGGCCGAGCTCCCTGCCTCCGGGACTGAAAAATGGTCAAAGATCTGCAACGCTGCTGGGTTTTTCACGCTCAACCGTTTCCCATGTGTATCAAGAATGGTCCACCACCCAAATGACATCCAGCCAACTTGACACAACTGTGGGAAACATTGGAGTCAACATGGGCCAGTGAAACGCTTTCCACACCTTGTAGAGGCCATGGCAAGACAAATTGAGGCTATTTTGAGGGAAAAGTGTGTATACATTCATGCTACACACATCACAACTGCTGCTACCATACTCCTAACCTTAAACATAACGTTATCCCTAACATACACCTCCAGCCACAAGGCCTCAGAGCACATTCATCCACCAACCCTTTAATTGGTGCGAATGCTTGCTGACATTTAGCTTGCATTCCAAATGGAACCCTATTCCCTACATAGCGCACTACTGTTTCTGAAATGTCAAATTTTGAAGTTGTTGCAAAAATGTCAAATTTGAAAGTGTGTTCAAGATGACATTTTTTTAGGTATTATCTAAAGAATTTTTAAGGTTAGGGTTAAGTTAAAGGTATTAACTCAGAAATCTTAAGGTTACACAGTGTCTTGAACTTGTCACCTTTGGAACCAGAGGCAGACGCTTAAGCCCATCTGCCATCCCTGTCCACATCCCCATCCCTGTCCACAATGCCCTCCCTGTCCACAACCCCCTCCCTGTCCACAATGCCCTCCCTGTCCACAATGCCCTCCCTGTCCACAATGCCCTCCCTGTCCACAATGCCCTCCCTGTCCACAATGCCCTCCCTTTCCACAATGCCATCCCTGTCCACAATGCCCTCCCTGTCCACAATGCCCTCCCTGTCCACAATGCCCTCCCTGTCCACAATGCCCTCCCTGTCCACAATGCCCTTCCTTTCCACAACGCCCTCCCTGTCCACAATGCCCTCCCTGTCCACAACGCCCTCCCTGTCCACAACGCCCTCCCTGTCCACAATGCCCTCCCTGTCCACAATGCCCTCCCTGTCCACAATGCCCTCCCTGTCCACAATGCCCTCCCTGTCCACAATGCCCTTCCTTTCCACAACGCCCTCCCTGTCCACAATGCCCTCCCTGTCCACAATGCCCTCCCTGTCCACAATGCCCTCCCTGTCCACAATGCCCTCCATGTCCACAATGCCCTCCCTGTCCACAATGCCCTCCCTGTCCACAACGCCCTAGCAAAACCCAAACCTACTTGAAGTTAACATTGCTCACGGTTGCCCCCTAGTGGTCGGTTTCCACGTCACCTACCAACGTCCTCAGACATGGATAGACGTCGAATACTGACTTGTATCATGGGTGATCTGGCTGCAATATTTAGAAGGTGTCCCTAATGTTTTGAATACTCAGAAAACAAACCATATACACACTCACTCACACACACTACACTACACTGACTCTCCCACACAAATACATGACACAAGGACCGACACAACACAAAACAAACATACTATACATACACATTACACACACACACACTCAAGCACACACACATGTACACTCATCATTTGCCACTGTGAATCTGTCCTTTTGTTCATGTATATATCTACCTCAAATACCTTACTATTATCTACCCTGATGCCTAGTCACTTTAACCCTGCCTTCATGTACATATCTACCTCAAATACCTTATTATCTATCCTGATGCCTAGTCCCTTTACCCTGCCTTCATGTACATATCTACCTCAAATACCTTATTATTATCTATCCTGATGCCTAGTCACTTTACCCTGCCTTCATGTACATATCTACCTCAAATACCTTATTATTATCTATCCTGATGTCTAGTCACTTTACCCTGCCTTCATGTACATATCTACCTCACCTTATTATTATCTATCCTGATGCCTAGTCACTTTAACCCTGCCTTCATGTACATATCTACCTCAAATACCTTATTATCTATCCTGATGCCTAGTCCCTTTACCCTGCCTTCATGTACATATCTACCTCAAATACCTTATTATTATCTATCCTGATGTCTAGTCACTTTACCCTGCCTTCATGTACATATCTACCTCAAATACCTTATTATTATCTATCCTGATGTCTAGTCACTTTACCCTGCCTTCATGTACATATCTACCTCAAATACCGTATTATTATCTATCCTGATGCCTAGTCACGTTACCCTGCCTTCATGTAAACATCTACCTCAAATACCTTATTATTATCTATCCTGATGCCTAGTCACGTTACCCTGCCTTCATGTAAACATCTACCTCAAATACCTTATTATTATCTATCCTGATGCCTAGTCACGTTACCCTGCCTTCATGTAAACATCTACCTCAAATACCTTATTATTATCTATCCTGATGCCTGGTCACTTTACCCTGCCTTCATGTAAACATCTACCTCAAATACCTTATTATTATCTATCCTGATACCTAGTCACTTTACCCTGCCTTCATGTAAACATCTACCTCAAATACCTTATTATTATCTATCCTGATGCCTAGTCACGTTACCCTGCCTTCATGTACACATCTACCTCAAATACCTTATTATTATCTATCCTGATGTCTAGTCACGTTACCCTGCCTTCATGTACATATCTACCTCAAATACCTTATTATTATCTATCCTGATGTCTAGTCACGTTACCCTGCCTTCATGTACATATCTACCTCACCTTATTATTATCTATCCTGATGCCTAGTCACGTTACCCTGCCTTCATGTACATATCTACCTCACCTTATTATTATCTATCCTGATGCCTAGTCACGTTACCCTGCCTTCATGTACATATCTACCTCACCTTATTATTATCTATCCTGATGCCTAGTCACGTTACCCTGCCTTCATGTACATATCTACCTCACCTTATTATTATCTATCCTGATGCCTAGTCACGTTACCCTGCCTTCATGTACATATCTACCTCACCTTATTATTATCTATCCTGATGCCTAGTCACGTTACCCTGCCTTCATGTACATATCTACCTCACCTTATTATTATCTATCCTGATGCCTAGTCACGTTACCCTGCCTTCATGTACATATCTACCTCACCTTATTATTATCTATCCTGATGCCTAGTCACGTTACCCTGCCTTCATGTACATATCTAACTCACCTTATTATTATCTATCCTGATGCCTAGTCACGTTACCCTGCCTTCATGTACATATCTACCTCAAATACCTTATTATCTATTCTGATGCTTAGTCACTTTACCCTGCCTTCATGTACATATCTACCTCAAATACCTTATTATTATCTATCCTGATGTCTAGTCTCTTTACCCTGCCTTCATGTAAATATCTACCCCCAAATACCTCGTACCGCTGCGCATTGATCAGGTACTGGTACCCCCTGTATATTCTGTAGCTCCGTTCTGTGAACTATATTACTCTTGTGTTAGCATTTAAACTCTGCATTGTCGGGAAGGACTCGTAAGCAAGCATTTCCAAGTAAATTCTACACCAGATGTATTCAGGGCATGTGACAATTACATTTTGATTATTTGTTTTTAATGTATTATTCAATGCATTTCCATGGGCTAATAGCATCAAGGCCAAATGCAATGTTTCGTCAAAATATATATTTTATCTATATATAGTTTTCTTTGTATACCTAAAGGAGTCCTAAAATTCTAAATCAAATAGCTAAATGATCCTTGCTATGAGCATCTTAAAACCATTCCATTTGTCAGCTTAGTATGATTTTTATACAGTAACTGAATCTTTTTTTCATCACCTCTGTCCGGTTGACATGAATATAGTAGATCATCCTCCTCATGCTACTACCGGGGTGTCATCTACATGGAGCGCTTGAGAAGCTAGATGTGGTTTATTATTCTGTCATCGGTGCCCTTTACAAGACTCATCATTGCACTATACTCATCTGTTAACTGTCATTTATTACAAACTAAGAGCAAAATCCATTGCTCCCTGCGTACTTACAAAAGGTCTAACTCCCCCTGCTTGAGATCCCTGGTACATAGCTCCTAAGTCTAACTCCCCCTACTTGAGATCCCTGGCACATAGTGCCTAGATCTAACTCCCCCTACTTGAGATCCCTGGTGCATAGCTCCTAAGTCTAACCCCCCCTCTACTTGAGATTCCTGGTACATAGCGCCTAGATCTCATTCCCCTCTACTTGAGATCCCTGGTACATAGCTCCAAGATCTAACTATCTCTCCTCTACTTGAGATATCTGGTGCATGGCTGACTGTCTTCTATCTATTGCTGACTGTCTTCTATCTATGGCTGACTGTCTTCTATCTATGCTGACTGTCTTCTATCGATGGCTGACTGTCTTCTATCTATGCTGACTGTCTTCTATCTATGGCTGACTGTCTTCTATCTATGGCTGACTGTCTTCTATCTATGCTCTGTCATCTATCTATGGCTGACTGTCTTTTATCTATGGCTGACTGTCTTCTATCTATGCTCTGTCTTCTATCTATGGCTGACTGTCTTCTGTCTATGGCTGACTGTCTTCTATCTATGGCTGACTGTCTTCTATCTATGGCTGACTGTCTTCTATCTATGCTCTGTCTTCTATCTATGGCTGACTGTCATCTATCTATGGCTGACTGTCTTCTATCTATGGCTGACTGTCTTCTATCTATGCTCTGTCTTCTATCTATGGCTGACTGTCTTCTATCTATGGCTGTCTTCTATCTATGGCTGACTGATACAAACTTGTCTTTGTGTGACTTCGTCATCAGACTGGGTGTATAGCGAAGATCCCTTCAGGTGTGACCGCAGCATGTGAGACATCCCGTGATTTTACTATCTGCACAAAATCAGCTGTATGGAAGCAGGAAGTAGTACGTTAAAGTGTGAACTCTGACAAAAGGAGTTAGATGGTTCAGTGGTTGTGCTGTCAACATCGGGCTATCTTAATCTGCACAGACAAACCAATCGCCTGTTATACTATGTTCTGCCACCTTTTTCCACACATCTACTATACTGCCACAAAGACAAAGAGGTTGTACTTTCTATAAAAGCAGAGAATCAACTCTGTTCGTTGGGCTTTCAACTCTGAGTGATTGTTTGATTGCTTCATTTTCTTAAAATAAAGTTGTTAGAAGAATCTACAGTCTCTCTCTTCTTTAGAAGAGGGGACGGCAGGTAGCCTAGTGGTTAGAGTGTAGGGGCGGCAGGGTAGCCTAGTGGTTAGAGTGTAGGGACGGCAGGTAGCCTAGTGGTTAGAGTGTAGGGAACGGCAGTTAGCCTAGTGGTTCGAGTGTAGGGACGGCAGGTAGCCTAGTGGTTAAAGTGTAGGGACGGCAGGTAGCCTAGTGGTTAGTGTGTAGGGACAGCAGGTAGCCTAGTGGTTAGAGTGTAGGGAAGGCAGGTAGCCTAGTGGTTTTTGGCCAGTAACCGGAAGTTGCTGGATCAAATCCCTGAGCTGACAAGATGAAAATCTGTCTTTCTGTCCCTGAACAAGGCAGTTAACCAACTGTTCCTCGGTACGCTGTCATTGTAAATAAAAATTTGTTCTTAACTGACTTGCTTGGTTAAAAAAAGAAATCCACCACAATTTGGCAACAAGAATGGGATGGCTAACTCCGTCTGCTGATTGCTCCCGGGGAAACTGAATGCAGGGGGGCTACAGAAGACCTGGCTCAGATACAAGAACATAGTCCTGATTAAAGTGTTCTAGGATAAGATCCTGAGGTACTATAGAGATACCAGGACAGAGTCCTGATTAAAGTGTTCTAGGATAAGATCCTGAGGTACTATAGAGATGCCAGGACAGAGACCTGATTAAAGTGTTCTAGGATAAGATCCTGAGGTACTATAGAGATACCAGGGCAGAGTCCTGATTAAAGTGTTCTAGGATAAGATCCTGAGGTACTTTAGAGATACCAGGGCAGAGTCCTGATTAAAGTGTTCTATGATAAGATCCTGAGGTACTATAGACATACCAGGACAGAGTCCTGTGTGTTCTACGATAAGATCCTGAGGTACTATAGAGATGCCAGGACAGAGTCCTGATTAAAGTGTTCTAGGATAATATCCTGAGGTACTATAGACACACCAGGACAGAGTCCTGATTAAAGTGTTCTAGGATAATATCCTGAGGTACTATAGACATACCAGGACAGAGTCCTGATGAAAGTGGTCTAGGATAAGATCCTGAGGTACTATAGACATAATAGGACAGAGTCCTGATTAAAGTGTTCTAGGATAATATCCTGAGGTACTATAGACATACCAGGACAGAGTCCTGATGAAAGTGTTCTAGGATAAGATCCTGAGGTACTATAGACATACCAGGACAGAGTCCTGATGAAAGTGGTCTAAGATAAGATCCTGAGGTACTATAGACATACCAGGACAGAGTCCTGATGAAAGTGGTCTAGGATAAGATCCTGAGGTACTATAGACATACCAGGACAGAGTCCTGATGAAAGTGTTCTAGGATAATATCATGAGGTACTATAGACATACCAGGACAGAGTCCTGATGAAAGTGGTCTAAGATAAGATCCTGAGGTACTATAGACATACCAGGACAGAGTCCTGATGAAAGTGTTCTAGGATAATATCCTGAGGTACTATAGAGATGTTTTTTAGGAGTAGGCACAATGATATAAAAGAAAAATCAAAAGCTCATTACAACAACATTTTGATGATCTATCAACGGAAAAGTCAAAACCGATAAAACCCAAATTAGTTTTATCAAATTGCATTTTTTTTGCCGAAATGCCTTCTAGACCATGTGAACTTTCATGCGACTTAATATCAGACTTGTACAGTGCCTTGCAAATGTAATCATCCCCCTTGGTGTTGTTCCTGTTTTGTTGCTTTTCAACACGTAATTTAAATTGAAGGAGCTGCAACGCTCCACAGTGGACATTGCTTAAATATATTAAAGAACAAAAAAAAGTAAACACGCTTGGTGTTCGCAAAAAAAGGCATGTGGGAGATTCCCCAAACGTATGGAAGACGGTACGCTGTCTGGTCAGATGAGACAACAAATGTAACTTGTTGGCCATCAAGAAAAATCCTCTGTCTGGTGCAAACTCAACACCTCTCATCACCCTGAGAACACCATCCCCACAGTGAAGCATGGTTGTGGCAGCATCATGCTGTGGAGATGTTTTTCATCGGCAGGGACTGGGAAACTGGTCAGAATTGAAGGAATGATGGATGGCGCTAAATATAGGGAATCTTGAGAGAAACCTGTTTCAGTCTTCCAGAGATTTGAGACTGGGACGGAGGTTAACCTTGCAGCAGAACAATGACCCTAAGCATACTGCTAAAGCAACACTCGAGTGGTTTAAGGGGAAACATTTAAATGTCTTGGAATGGCCTAGTCAAAGCCCAGACCTCAATCCAATTTAGAATCTGTGGTATGATTTAAAGATTGCTGTACACCAGCAGAACCCATCCAACTTGAAGGAGCTGGAGTCGTTTTTCCTTGAGGAATGGGCAAAAATCCCAGTAGCTAGATGTGCCAAGGTTATAGAGACATACCTCAAGAGACTTGCAGCTGTAATTGCTGCAAAAGGTGGCTCTACAAAATATTGACTTTGGGGGGGGTGAATACTTATGCACTCTCAAGTTTTCAGTTTTTTTTGTCTTATTTCTTGTTTGTTTCACAATAAGACCTATTTTGCATCTTCAAAGTGGTAGGCAAGTTGTGTAAATCAAATGAATCAAACCCCCCAAAAATCTATTTTATTTCCAGGTTGTAAGGCAACAAAATAGGAAAAAATGCCAAGGGGGGTGAATACTGTCGCGAGCCACTGTTGTCCCGCCCTGACCTTAGAGCTTGTTATGTCTCTATTTTGGTTTGGTCACGGTGTGATTTGGGTGGGCATTCTATGTTACTTTTTCTATGTTATGGCCGAGTATGGATCTCAATCAGGGACAGCTGTCTATCGTTGTCTCTGATTGGGAACCGTACTTAGGTAGCTTTTTCTCACAGGGTTTTCGTGTGTAGTTAATTTCTGTTTAGTGTTTTCACCTTTACTGTTTCGGGTTATTCTCTTGTTTACTTCTGTTAAAGTGTTCAGTTTGAATAAAACAAGGACGAACACTTACCTCGCTGACCTTTGGTCCGATGATTGTTCTTCTTCAGACGACGAATACCGTTACCACTGTGCCTGTTTTGTTTTTCTAACTGATAAATCAGGAGCGTTCAAAGGAAGTGGTTTCCTTCTATGGTGACTATTTTTCTCTCCCATGTCCTTATGACATTCTCATATATGAATCTATTTCAATTACACACCCACACTCAATCATTAGCTTCAGAAAGAAGAAAACACTGAGCATCAATGCGTCATGCGTCCATATAAAAGGTTCTTGGCAAGATGTACCAGCTACTGCTGAAGTGAAATGAGGTGAAAAAGTCAAGGAACATGTAAACAAAGTAAATAATCATTACATTGATAATCAAGTACTTCTTGGCAGCCAGACGTAACCATGGCAGCCAGACGGTCTTTTACAACAGGATAATTATTTTGCTGCATTTATGTCCTCATCTCCTCTCTTTATCTCTTCTCGTTTAAACAAATCAATGGACAGCCCACAGAAGTACGCAGTGGGTGAAGACTGGCTGCAGTGATATCAGGCTGATCGTCTCCTTTCTATCACCATGGTTACATTGTTGACTGGTTGTTTAAAAATGACATTTTTTTAAAATGTTCTCTCTCTATGAAAATAAGTTTACGCACACAACTTTGAATCGGGTTTTAATGTTTGATTGTGTGATTTTGAAGTTTCTAATCAACAGCGACCTTCGTTCATTTTTTTCCTGCAATGTGTGATGAGTCCATCTAAGACTTGAATAAGAAAGAAGCTTTAAATAGAGTAGCTGAATGGAACACATGTCCTGCATCAAAATGGAAGACACCTGGTCGACTTCGCTAAAGAGGTTTCTAACCTCAAGGGTCTCAAGGTTAAATAAAACCTTTCAGAGCAAAGTGGCCCTTTCTGCCACATAAGTGTTGGAGTTAACACGTGGCAGTAGAGCTAAGAGGGGCCACGGCACAATACTACAGTGTCGTACAGATCTGTGAGCCACCCAAAACACTGAATGTGGTATACCAAAACAGTGAGGCCTTTACATTACTCTCCACTACTAGTGTAGAGGGCAAGGTCCACATGACTGATGCTGTCAGAGTTATAGGTCCACATGACTGATGCTGTCAGGGCTATAGGTCCACATGACTGATGCTGTCAGGGCTACAGGTCCACATGACTGATGCTGTCAGGGCTATAGGTCCACATGACTGATGCTGTCAGGGTTATAGGTCTACAAGACAGATGCTGTCAGGGTTATAGGTCCACATGACTGATGCTGTCAGGGCTATAGGTCCACATGACTGATGTTGTCAGGGTTATAGGTCCACATGACTGATGCTGTCAGGGTTATAGGCCCACATGACTGATGCTGTCAGGACTATAGGTCCACATGACTGATGCTGTCAGGGTTATAGGTCCACATGACTGATGCTGTCAGGGCTGTAGGTCCACATGACTGATGCTGTCAGGGCTATAGGTCCACATGACTGATGTTGTCAGGGTTATAGGTCCACATGACTGATGCTGTCAGGGTTATAGGTCCACATGACTGATGCTGTCAGGACTATAGGTCCACATGACTGATGCTGTCAGGGTTATAGGTCCACATGACTGATGCTGTCAGGGCTATCGGTCCACATGACTGATGCGGTCAGGGTTATAGGTCCACAAGACTGAAGCTGTCAGGGTTATAGGTCCACATGACTGATGCTGTCAGGGCTATAGGTCCACATGACTGATGCTGTCAGGGTTATAGGTCCACATGACTGATGCTGTCAGGGCTATAGGTCCACATGCTTCCAGGGTTCTAGGCAGCAATCCTTTACTGATTTAAAACGTGTGCTAAATATGGACAAAACTAAATACATGTTGTTTTTAAACTCCCGTACGAATGTTTCAGATGAACTACATGTTCACTCATTAGATGGTTCTTTAATCGAACGTGTTCCCGTATATAAATACTTAGGAATTTGGATTGATGTGGATTTGACGTTTAAAAACGTAAATATGAGATTGTTAAAGAAGATAAGATTTAAAGTTAGCTTTTTCTGCAGAAACAGATGGTGCCTTTCTCTAAGCAGTAGCATGCAGATTATTCAGTCAACCTTGTAATCTGTTCTTGATTATGTTCTTGATCATGTTATTGATTATGGTGATACTATGCTGGTTGATTTGCCATCACTAGCACAGAGAGGCTGCTGCCTATATACACAGACTTGAAATCATTGGCCACTATAATAAATGGAACACTAGTCACTGTCACGCCCTGATTTTAGAGATACTTTTTATGTCTCTATTTTGGTTTGGTCAGGGCGTGAGTTGGGGTGAGTATTCTATGTTCTATGTTGTGTAGTTCTATGTTTTTGGCCGGGAAAGGTTCTCAATCAGGGACAGCCGTCTATCGTTGTCTCTGATTGAGAACCATACTTAGGCTTCCCTTTTCTCCCACCTGTGTTTGTGGGAAGTTGACTTTGTTTAGGGCTCATAGTCTTTGATCTTCACGGTTTCTTTTTGTAGTGTTTATTGTTTTGTTCGGCGTCATTTTGATTTATAAAATAAAATCTACGCTCACCACGCTGCGCCTTGGTCCTCTCCTTTCAACAGCTGTAACAGTCACTTTAAATAATGTCACTTTAATAATGTTTACATATCTTTCTTTACTCATCTCATATGTATATACTGTATTCTATACCATTCTATGGTATCTCAGTCTATGCTATTCTGACATTACTCGTCCGTATATTTATATATTCTTAATTCCCTTCCTTTACTTAGATTTATGTGTATTGGATATATGTTGTGAAATTGTTAGAAATTGTTACTTGTTAGATATTGCTGCACTATCGAAACTAGAAGCGCAAGCTTTTCGCTACACCCGCAATAACATCTGCTAAACACATGTATGTGACCAATAACATTTGCTAAACACATGTATGTGACCAATAACATTTACTAAACACATGTATATGACCAATAACATCTGTTAAACACATGTATGTGACCAATAACATCTACTAAACACATGTATGTGACCAATAACATCTGCTAACACGTGTATGTGACCAATAACATCTACTAAACACATGTATGTGACCAATAACATCTGCTAACACGTGTATGTGACCAATAACATCTACTAAACACATGTATGTGACCAATAACATCTGCTAAACACATGTATGTGACCAATAACATCTACTAAACACATGTATGTGACCAATAACATCTGCTAAACACATGTATGTGACCAATAACATCTACTAAACACATGTATGTGACCAATAACATCTGCTAACACGTGTATGTGACCAATAACATCTGCTAAACACATGTATGTGACCAATAACATCTACTAAACACATGTATATGACCAATAACATCTGCTAACACGTGTATGTGACCAATAACATCTGCTAACACGTGTATGTGACCAATAACATCTGCTAAACACATGTATGTGACCAATAACATCTACTAAACACATGTATGTGACCAATAACATCTGCTAACACGTGTATGTGACCAATAACATCTGCTAAACACATGTATGTGACCAATAACATCTACTAAACACATGTATGTGACCAATAACATCTGCTAAACACATGTATGTGACCAATAACATCTGCTAAACACATGTATGTGACCAATCAAATGTGATTTGAAGCTGCTACTCTTATTAAACCTTTGGATGCCATCTTCCATAGTGCCCTTCGTTTTGTTACAGGTGACAGTTTTGATACTCATCATTGTATCAAAAGGTTGAACTTCGCTAAAGACTCGTAGATCTCTACATAACTCCCTTTTGTTTACCAGGTCCTACTTCGTACATTTCTGTATTATTTAACGTTGCTGTTGAACTGTAGACACCTGCGTTGTCTAACCTGTTCACAGGATTGGTTAACTCTTGAGGTTCCTAGGGTTTCCACCAAGTAAATCTAGTAAGTTAGTAAAACAGAAAATATTTATTAGGCCAAACATTACACGTGTTAGCAAGGCTAATCTGAAAACGCGCCTCTTCAACCTCAGGAGGCTGAAGAAATTCGTCTAGTCACCAAAAACACTCACTAACTTCTACAGATGCACAATCGAGAGCATCCTGGCGGGCTGTATCACCGCCTGGTATGGCAACTGCACCGCCCTCAACCGTAAGGCTCTCCAGAGGGTAGTGAGGTCTGCACAATGCATCACCGGGGGCAAACTACCTGCCCTCCAGGACACCTACACCACCCGATGTCACAGGAAGGCCATAAAGATCATCAAGGACATCAACCACCCGAGCCACTGCCTGTTCACCCCGCTATCATCCAGAAGGCGAGGTCAGTACAGGTGCATCAAAGCTGGGACCGAGAGACTGAAAAACAGCTTCTATCTCAAGGCCATCAGACTGTTAAACAGCCACCACTAACACTGAGTGGCTGCTGCCAACACACTGACACTGACTCAACTCCAGCCACTTTAATAATGGGAATTGATGGAAAATGATGTAAATATATCACTAGCCACTTTAAACAATATAATGTTACTTACCCTACATTATTCATCTCATATGCATACGTATATACTGTACTCTATATCATCGACTGTATCCTTATGTAATACATGTATCACTAGCCACTTTAAACTATGCCACTTTGTTTACATACTCATCTCATTTGTACATACTGTACTCGATACCATCTACTGTATCTTGCCTATGCTGCTCTGTACCATCACTCATTCATATATCCTTATGTACATGTTCTTTATCCCCTTACACTGTGTACAAGACAGTAGTTTTGGAATTGTTAGTTAGATTACTTGTTATTACTGCATTGTCGGAACTAGAAGCACAAGCATTTCGCTACACTCGCATTAACATCTGCTAACCATGTGTATGTGACAAATACAATTTGATTTGATTTGATTTGATTTTGATTTTGATTTGATTACTGTTGTATAGTAGCAGTAGCATACAACAAAACCATAAACATATGTAAACCAAAAGTATATTCTTTAGAATACAGTAAAGAACACAATTGTGTGTGTGGGGTCCCGGGGGGGAAGTCCAGGAATTGGTAGGGGGGGGGGGGGGGGGAATCACCAATGCTAAGCTACGCTTCATCTCTTCTCCGGCCTGGGTCTGGCCACAATACCTCGTCCACATCACAAGATACGTTTTCTCTTGCCAAACATCGAGGGAAGTATCTCCTAGCATGGCGTATCCAACCTTGGACAGAGGCAACCTCTATGTCCCCACATGGAGGGAAGTATATCCTAGCATGGTGTATCCAACCTTGGACAGAGGCAACCTCTATGTCCCCACATGCGTCCTCCATTGTCTGGAGAAGCGGCATGCGGGCATAGGGTTGGCGATCATACACTTTCCAGCGCCAGGCTGAGAATAATTCCTCTAGGGGATTTAGAAAAGGTGAATATGGGGTAAAGTACAAAACTACAAATTGTGGATAGGTGGCAAAACAGTTTTGGACCAGAAACTAACATTGTCCCATAAAACCACAAATCTAGCAGGCTCCTGATCTGGATCAGGGACAAGCATTGTGTAAATTGCATCCAGAAAATTGAGCATATGGCCGGTGTTGTACGGACCCAGTGTAGATTGTGATGGAGGACCCTGTTTTGAGTGATGGCAGCACACATAGTTATATTACCCCCACGCTGTCCAGGGACATTGGTAGTTGCCCTCTGTCCTATTACATTTCTTCCGCGGCGCCAGGTTTTGGTGAGGTTGAAGCCAACCTCATCCACATAAATAAATTCATGGCGAATTACATGGGCATCTAGCTCCAATACTCTCTGTAACAGACAAAAGGATATACAGATGAGTAAATATGGTATGTCTGAAGTACTGGAAGTAGTGTTGCATACATACCTCTACAAAGGCATGTCGCATATTCTTGACTCTGTCATAGTTTCTCTCAAATGGCACCTTGTAAAGTTGTTTCATCGTCACTCTGTGCCGTTGGAGGATGCGTTGTATGGTCGACGGGCTTACAGCATTGATGTTGTTAAATGGTGTCATTATTCAAGATATGCTCTCTTATCTCTCGAATCCTAATTGCATTGTTGGCCAAAACCATATTTATAATTGCATTCTCTTGTACATCTGTAAACAAGTGTCCTCGTCCTCCATGATGTCTTTGCCTTTCCACTCTGTACAGAATTCAAACACCTACTCATTCCAGGGTTCTAGAACACCTACTCATTCCAGGGTTCTAGAACACCTACTCATTCAAGGGTTCTAGAACACCTACTCATTCCAGGGTTCTAGAACACCTACTCATTCAAGGGTTTTTCTTTATTTTGTACTTTTTTCTACATTGTAGAACATTAGTGAAGACATCAGAACTATGAAATAACATGTATGGAATTATGTAGTAACCAAAAAAGTGTTAAACAAATCAAATATATTTTACATCTGAGATTCTTCAAATGGCCACCCTTTGCCTTGATGACAGCTTTGCACACTCGTTAGTATTCTCTCAACCAGCTTCACCTGGAATGTGTTTCCAACAGTCTTGAAGGAGTTCCCAAATATGCTGAGCACTTGTTGGCTGCTTTTCCTTCACTCTGCGGTCCAACTCATCCCAAACCATCTCAATTTGATTGAGGTTGGGGGATTGTGGAGGACAGGTCATCTGATGCAGCACTCCATCACTTTCCTTCTTGGTAAAATAGCCCTTACACAGCCTGGATGTGTGTTGGGTCGGTCAGTGTCCTGTTGAAAAACAAATTATAGTCCCACTAAACCCAAACCATATGGGATTGCGTATCGCTGCAGAATGCTGTGGTAGCCATGCTGGTTAAGTGTTCCTTGAATTGTAAAAAATCACAGCCAGTGTCACCAGCAAAGCACCGCCACACCATCACACCTCCTCCTCTATGCTTCACCGTGGGAAATAAAAATACAGAGATCATCTCTCCACCCTTCCCTTTGAAATGGGCTCCCAGAGAGTTACATGGAATTTCCTAGAAGCCGGACATGGAAAAGGCCCAGCTGATGGGGTAGGAGCAGCTGTGAAATGAAGCGCACATGGAATTGTGGCACCAAGGTAAGGACCTCCTAAATGGAAAAACGGTATTTGAGGAAACTGTCAAACGATCAGTCAGCTATCAAGCTCTTATATATATATCTCAGAGGAGGAGACAGAGAGCATCGAGGTCCTCCTACCAGATCACCTGGAGACGATCTGTGGGACAATAAAGATACACCAGGTAATATTTTATGTCGAATCTCACATTTGTTAAACAAACATAGTATCTCTGTATCACTAGACTATGCTATGATACACATATTCTGAATGTGCATAACTCTGTGAATTTCCTGTGTTTCCAGATCGTCACCGACAGTCCAGGGGAGATAACTTGGCGCTTACTCCGTTTCTTTTGTTCCTTTCCACATCACTGCAGCTGTTTCAGCCCACAGACTGTGACTCTGGATGAAAAAACAGAGGCAGACCAAAATGGAAAATTCAACTCATCTCAAAGCACCGTCCAGCCTGTCCAAGATCTAAGTGAAGCATTGATTGGAAAGTGGTGTGTGGTGGAGTATGATCAGGATGCTGTGGTGCTTTTGTGAAAACCATGAGTCGCGTTGGCCCCAACCGTTTTTTTTTTAATGAGAGATGAGAGATGAGAGACTACTTCATATGGTACAGACCACAGCATGTGCTTGGACTTGTCCCTGAGCTCCATCCAATGACCAAAAGGCACATGGAGCTGGATGCCTTGGTCTGGGAGGAACTTAGCTTTCTTTCTAAGCCTTAGATACACTTGGAAACTCACGACACAGTACATACAAAGCAGGACATAAAATCATACATGAAATAAAACATATGTGGCTCTCAATGAACTCGTCCCTATATATATATCTGCTAGAATTTCTATTTGAGGCGTCTAAGTGTAGTCAGGAACAACACATTGTTCTCATGTTGAAAAGGTGCTAGTTCCAGTGTTTTGGAATCTTACTTTATCTTATATTAATGAAAAGTTTAACAATGGTTGTTTTTCAAAATGTTTGAAAGGAAATATTGTTTTTACATAGATGTCATTTCCATCACAACCATATTTTTTGGGTAAATTAGTATATTATGTATAATTTACATACATTTATTTGTTTTAGATATGGAAATTGTTATGATCTCACAAAAAGGTTGGGTGGAAATCTGTTATTTTTCATGATAAATAAATGTTTTCAACTCTTCACCAAGGAAAAGTTTATACAGTCAGGAGTCGTGTTGAATTATTAATATTAGGGAAACCTTAAAAAACACTTAAAATAATATTCAATACAAGTTCATGTACAAATGTATAAGAAATCTGTTAGAAATCAATTGTATGATATTTCATTTTTAACTAAAATGGATGTTTAATGACGTGATGGAAATGACATTTGTCTGTCTGGGAAAAATAACAAAAATATATACATTCCTGAATAGTAATAGTTTCTAGACAAATAAAAGACAAGTACAATGGTGTTTGAATAAGTTTTAATTTCTGAAAGTTTGCACAGACAAAGTGCCAGAAGTTGCAGTATATATAGTATATATATTATATACAGTATATATAGTTTATACATATACAGTATGTTTATTTTGGGTACATTTGAGAAAGACAAGTCTCAATATGTCTTTAATGTTAGAGTAAAGGTAGCAAAATAACAATAATAAAAATATTAAGAACAATAATATAAAAATAATGAAATATAAAAATAATAATAGTAATAGTAATACTGTTAATAATAATAATAACGTTAATAATAATACCATTCATAATAATATTAATAATAATATAATATATTAGCAATAATAATAATAAGACTAATAATATTATTATTCATAATAATAATATCAATAATAATAACAATATTAATGACAATACTGTTAATAATATTAATAATACTAATGGTAATAATAATATCAATAATAATAACAATATTAATAACAATACTGTTAATAATAATAATAATAATATCAATAATAATAGTAATAATAATACTAATACTAATAATAAGAACAATACTATTAATACTAATAATAATACTATTAATAATAATAATAATAATAATAATAGTAATACTAATAATAGTAATAATGATACGAATACTAATAATAATAACAATACTATTAATAACAACAATAATACTATTAATAATAATAATATTAATACTACTAATAATAATATTAATACAGATGTATTCATGAGAAAACCAATTTTTTGGGGGATGTCACATGGTCTGACAAACAGAGCTGTAGTTTTGCTACCTTCCACCACAGATGTGAAAGGCTGCCATTTGCGGATGTGGTGGATTGAGATGCAGCCCATGCAGAAACTCTCTCGACAGAGTCTGATGATCGTTTTTATATTATGCTAATTAGATTGCGAGGACTTGGACTCTAGGAGGATTTAAAGAAGCTTTTCTGAATGTCCTTCCATTACAGAATTCAATGCAGAGCCAACTATGTAGAGAAGTGTGTTATCTGCATATAAATTAGTATGTGCACGTCCTACCGCTTGATCTATGCTTTTGATATGGAGAATAGTTTGGGGAATAGTATGGAATCTTGAGGTCCCTTTAGTGACGGACAGAACAGCATCAGACTTCACTCTTCCAGAGAGGTAGACCAGGCAAGAGATTGTTCAATGATACCAATGTTTCGTAATCTACTGACGAGAATGGAATGATCTACGGTGTTGAAGGCCACATGCTTGTTTATTAACAAAGAGCAACTTCTTAGGGATGCAATCCCATTAACGGGATGATATGACAACAGACAGTGAAAGTGCAGGGCGCCAAATTCAAAACAACAGAAATCTCATAATTAAAATTCCTCAAACTTACATGTTTACCGTACAATCTTATACCGTTTTAAAGGTAATCTTGTTGTTAATCCCACCACAGTTTCCAATTTCAAATAGGCTTTACGGCGAAAGCACCATAAACGATTATGTTAGGTCACCACCAAGCCACCGAAAAACACATACATTTTTCCAGCCAAAGAGAGGAGTCCCAAAAAGCAGAAATAGAGATAAAATTAATCACTAACCTTTGATGATCTTCATCAGATGACACTCATAGGACTTCATGTTACACAATACATTTATGGTTTGTTTGATAAAGTTAATATTTATATAAAAACATCTGAGTTTACATTGGCGTGTTACGTTCACTAGTTACAAAAACATCCAGTGATTTTGCATAGGCACATCGATTCTACAGAAATACTCATCATAAATGTAGATGATAATACAAGTTATACACATGGAATTATAGATATACCTCTCCTTAATGCAACCGCTGTGTCAGATTTCAAAAAAAGTTTACGGAAAAAGCAAACCATGCAATAATCTGAGACGGCGCTCAGTAAATAAATAAAATTCTCTGCCATGTTGGAGTAAACAGAAACCAGAAATCACATTATAAATATTCCCTTACCTTTGATGATCTTCATCAGAATGCACTCCCAGGAATCCTAGTTCCACAATAAATGCTTGATTTGTTCGATAATGTCCATTATTTATGTCCAAGTAGCTACTTTTGTTAGCTTAGGCTTAGGTATACAAATCCAAGTGCTCGTGCAGATCCCACATAACTTCGGACAAAAACTTCAAAAAGTTATATTACAGGTCGAAGAAACATTTCAAACTAAGTATAGCATCAATCTTTAGGGTGTTTTTATCATAAATCTTCAATAGCGTTCCAACCTGAGAATTCCTTTGTGTCTAGAGAAGCAATGGAAAGCAGGTCAATATCATGTGGAATGCGCATGACCAGGAAATGGCACTCTGCCAGTAACCTGACTCATTCAGCTCTTATTCAGTCACACAACACAGTAGAAGCCCCATTCAAGTTTCTAAATATGGTTGACATCTAGTGGAAGCCCTAGGAAGTGCAACTTCATTCATATCCCACTGTGAATTCAATAGGGCCTGGGTTGAAAATCAACCAACCTCAGATTTCTCACGTCCTGTTTGGATTTCTTCTCAGGTTTTTGCCTGCCATATGAGTTCTGTTATACTCACAGACATCATTCAAACAGTTTTATAAACTTCAGAGTGTGTTCTATCCAATACTAATAATAAAATGCATATATTACCAACTGGGACTGAGGACCAGGCCGTTTACTCTGGACACCTTTCATCCAAGCTACTCAATACTGCCCCTGCAGCCATACGAAGTTTAATGTCATTGAGGACCTTTAGGTTTGCTGTAATATGACCAGAATGAAAAGCAGATTGCATACTGATCACCATATCTCACCCTCCGGGTCGTCCTCGAGGCCTGTGCTGCCACCGATTCCTTTTTATTTTCTGTTGGTTTTGTCTTGATTGTTTTCACCTGTACCTTATTTGTTGTTTATTCAGGGCTATTTAACCTTCCAGGGCCTGCCTGCTTTTGTGAGGGCTTATTCCTCTCTGTCAGTGGTAGAGTTTTGTTTTGCTTATATGTGTTTTTGCTGTATTTTTGCTGTATTTTTGCTGTATTTTTGCTGTATTTTTGCTGTATTTTTGCTATTCGTTATTTTCCCTGGTTTTTGGAGCCTTGTTGTTTATTTGGTCATTGTGCCTGTTAGTTGGCTTGACCCAGCTGAATAAATACGTCTACATTGGAAGCTTTGCTCTCTGCGCCTGACTCCACACCCATCACTCCTAGCTTTCGTGAAAGTAAGATCTTAATTTGAGCCAGTTTGCTACAGCAGGAGAAGAATCCTTCAGAAACTGAAAATGTGAATTATTATGTGGATTATAATTAACGGATTTTTTTGTAGTTGGTTGATACATTTTCCGTTAGGGCAAATCAAGTCGGACATTTCAAAGTGGAAATGACAAACTTTTGAAGCTTTTCTAAAACTCAAATAAAACTATAAGTTTGCATTCCAAGTTTTAATTTCCTGCTTTGCAAAAGGAAGATCCTTCATCTGTATGTACGGTAAAATAGAGATGAACAGGTAGGATCAGATTGATCATCTCCCTTGAATAAAGGTGTCTCTTTCCAGCATGGATCCAGGGTTAATGGTCTTGGGCAATTGGGATGAAGCAGTTTTGTTCTGCAGACTTCTCACTGTTTTCCAGACCTTTTTGGGGAGTTTGATCCACACAGAGAGAGTTGTGGTTTGAAGTAACCAAGTGTTGCCTTTCTAATAGCCGGAGTACATTTATTTCTGACTTGCCTGAATAGCATCCAGTCAGCCTGAGTGTTTTTGAACACTTCTGCCAGATCAATTCTTCATGTGGTGAAGTAGTTTAGAACACATTTACTGTTTTTTCTCATCTTCTTGATAGAAATAATATTATTTTCGATCTCCCCTTTTTGACCTAGATAGTTTGTGTGTGTATGCATTGGTATGTGGGCTACGTGTGCCTTTAAAAAAATGTTTTTATGTACTTCTGTCCTTGAGCTGTTCTTGTCTATTGATGTTCTGTATTATACCATTCTGTATTATGTTTCATGTTTTGTGTGGATCCCAGGAAGAGTAGCTGCTGCGACAGCTAATGGGGATCCTAATAAAATAACCGAATACCAAACGGGGCTTGTTGACAATGATACTGAAAATGGCCTTTAAGTTAAAACAGTTCCATGCAGATTCAATGGTAATTGACTATGAACAGCTCTACCGCTGGACACAGAGTGAGCAGTCATTCATCCATCCTCTCATTCATTCATCCATCCTCTCATTCATTCATACACCGACTGGGTTCATGGACTGAATTCTAACCTAATGTTAACGTTTTCACTTAGTCTCCCATTGACGTCGATGCTATCGGTGCTAACGTGTTCACTTAGTCTACCATTGACGTCGATGCTATCGATGCTAACGTGTTCACTTAGTCTCCCATTGACGTCGATGCTATCGATGCTAACGTGTTCACTTAGTCTCCCATTGACGTCGATGCTAACGTGTTCACTTAGTCTCCCATTGACGTCGATGCTAACGTGTTCACTTAGTCTCCCATTGACGTGGATGCTAACGTGTTCACTTAGTCTCCCATTGACGTCGATGCTAACGTGTTCACTTAGTCTCCCATTGACATCGATGCTAACGTGTTCACTTAGTCTCCCATTGACGTGGATGCTAACGTGTTCACTTAGTCTCCCATTGACGTGGATGCTAACGTGTTCACTTAGTCTCCCATTGACGTGGATGCTAACGTGTTCACTTAGTCTCCCATTGACGTGGATGCTAACGTGTTCACTTAGTCTCCCATTGACGTCGATGCTAACGTGTTCACTTAGTCTCCCATTGACGTCGATGCTAACGTGTTCACTTAGTCTCCCATTGACGTCGATGCTAACGTGTTCACTTAGTCTCCCATTGACGTCGATGCTAACGTGTTCACTTAGTCTCCCATTGACGTCGATGCTAACGTGTTCACTTAGTCTCCCATTGACGTCGATGCTAACGTGTTCACTTAGTCTCCCATTGACGTCGATGCTAACGTGTTCACTTAGTCTCCCATTGACGTCGATGCTAACGTGTTCACTTAGTCTCCCATTGACGTGGATGCTAACGTGTTCACTTAGTCTCCCATTGACGTCGATGCTAACGTGTTCACTTAGTCTCCCATTGATATGTACATATTACTAGGAATAAAGTAACCAGGCATCAGGATAGATAATAAACAACAGCGTATGTGACGAGTAAAAAAAAAAAGTTGTACAAAAAGGGTCAATGCAGATTTTTTATTTAACCTTTATTTAACTAGGCAAGTCAGTTAAGAACAAATTCTTATTTTCAATGACAGCCTAGGAACAGTGGGTTTACTGCCTGTTCAGGGGCAGAACAACAGATTTGTACCTTGTCAGCTCGGGGATTTGAACTTGCAACCTTTCGGTTACTAGGCCAACGCTCTAACCACTAGTTTACCCTGCCGCCCCGGGTTAGCCTAGATAATCCGGGTTATCAGACCTCAGGACAAGACCCAGAAGAAGACAGTTCGAATCACAGAAGTGTATTAATATTAACTAAACGGGGCAGGCAAAACAACAGGTCAGGTCACACACAGACTGCTCCTTTACCTGTCCAGCCCTGCTCTGACCGAACCACACGACTAACAACATTGGAAACTTTATGGAACACAAAGACTTCACTGTTTCATCCTGGAATATCCAAGGCCTGAGCTCATCTGCCTTTGGCCTAAAGAGCAGGAACCTAGACTTCACCAAAGAAATCTTAAATACAGACATTGTCATCCTACAAGAAACATGGTATAGAAGAGATGGACCCACTGGTTGCCCTGTAGGTTACAGAGACCTGGTAGTCCCATCCACCAAACGACCAGGTGTGAAACAGGGAAGGGACTCAGGGGGTATGCTAATTTGGTATAGAACAGACCTTCCTCACTCTATTAAATTAATCACAACAGGAACATTTTACGTTTGACTAGAAATTCAAAAGGAAATTATATCAACAGAGAAAAATGTCCTCATGTGTGTTACCTACAGTATATCCCCCCACTAGAATCCCCATACTTCTCCATCCTGGAGGGGGAAGAAATAATTTCTAGGCCCAGGGACATGTACTCCTCTGTGGAGACCTAAATGCCAGAACTGGACAAGAACCTGACACCCTCAGCACACAGGGGGACAAACACCTGCCTGGAGGTGACAGCATTCCCTCGCCCATATGCCCCCCTAGGCACAACTATGACAACATAACCAACAAAAACTGGTCACAACTCCTGTCGCATGCTGGGTATGTACATAGTCAACGGTAGGCTTCGAGGGGACTCCTATGGTAGGTACACCTATAGCTCATCTCTTGGCTGTAGTACTTTAGACTACTTTATCACTGACCTCAACCCAGAGTCCCTCAGAGTGTTCACAGTCAGTCCACTGACACCACTATCAGATTACAGAAAAATCACAGTCTACTTGAACAGAGCAATACTCAATCACGAGGCATGAACTACTACTACTTCCGGCGCCGACAGAGATGGCCGCCTCGCTTCGCGTTCCTAGGAAACTATGCAGTTTTTTGTTTTTTTACGTGTTATTTATTACATTAGTACCCCAGGTCATCTTAGGTTTCATTACATACAGTCGAAAATAACTACTGAATATAAGATCAGCATCAACTCACCATCAGTACGACCAAGAATATGTTTTTCGCGACGCGGATCCTGTGTTCTGCCTTACAAACAGGACAACGGAGTGGATCCTATGCAGCGACCCAAAAAAACGACTCCGAAAGAGAGGGAAACGAGGCGGTCTTCTGGTCAGACTCCGGAGACGGGCACAGCGCGCACCACTCCCTAGCATTCTTCTTGCCAATGTCCAGTCTCTTGACAACAAGGTTGATGAAATCCGAGCAAGGGTAGCATTCCAGAGGGACATCAGAGACTGTAACGTCCTTTGCTTCACTGAAACATGGCTCACTGGAGAGACGCTATCCGAAGCGGTGCAGCCAACGGGTTTCTCCACACATCGCGCTGGATCACCTTGGATCATTGTTACTCTAACTTCCGCGACGCATATAAGGCCCTGCCCCGCCCCCCTTTCGGAAAAGCTGACCACGACTCCATTTTGTTGATCCCTGCCTACAGACAGAAACTAAAACAAGAGGCTCCCACGCTGAGGTCTGTCCAACGCTGGTCCGACCAAGCTGACTCCACACTCCAAGACTGCTTCCATCACGTGGACTGGAGATGTTTCGTATTGCGTCAGATAACAACATTGACGAATACGCTGATTCGGTGTGCGAGTTCATTAGAACTTGCGCAACGATTAAAACATTCCCTAACCAGAAACCGTGGATTGATGGCAGCATTCGTGTGAAACTGAAAGCGCGAACCACTGCTTTTAATCAGGGCAAGGTGTCTGGTAACATGACCGAATACAAACAGTGCAGCTATTCCCTCCGCAAGGCTATCAAACAAGCTAAGCGCCAGTACAGAGACAAAGTAGAATCTCAATTCAACGGCTCAGACACAAGAGGCATATGGCAGGGTCTACAGTCAATCACGGACTACAGGAAGAAATCCAGCCCAGTCACGGACCAGGATGTCTTGCTCCAAGGCAGACTAAATAACTTTTTTGCCCGCTTTGAGGACAATACAGTGCCACTGACACGGCCTGCAACGAAAACATGCGGTCTCTCCTTCACTGCAGCCGAGGTGAGTAAGACATTTAAACGTGTTAACCCTCGCAAGGCTGCAGGCCCAGACGGCATCCCCAGCCGCGCCCTCAGAGCATGCGCAGACCAGCTGGCCGGTGTGTTTACGGACATATTCAATCAATCCCTATACCAGTCTGCTGTTCCCACATGCTTCAAGAGGGCCACCATTGTTCCTGTTCCCAAGAAAGCTAAGGTAACTGAGCTAAACGACTACCGCCCCGTAGCACTCACATCCGTCATCATGAAGTGCTTTGAGAGACTAGTCAAGGACCATATCACCTCCACCCTACCTGACACCCTAGACCCACTCCAATTTGCTTACCGCCCAAATAGGTCCACAGACGATGCAATCTCAACCACACTGCACACTGCCCTAACCCATCCGGACAAGAGGAATACCTATGTGAGAATGCTGTTCATCGACTACAGCTCGGCATTCAACACCATAGTACCCTTCAAGCTCGTCATCAAGCTCGAGACCCTGGGTCTCGACCCCGCCCTGTGCAACTGGGTACTGGACTTCCTGACGGGCCGCCCCCAGGTGGTGAGGGTAGGCAACAACATCTCCTCCCCGCTGATCCTCAACACTGGGGCCCCACAAGGGTGCGTTCTGAGCCCTCTCCTGTACTCCCTGTTCACCCACGACTGCGTGGCCACGCACGCCTCCAACTCAATCATCAAGTTTGCGGACGACACAACAGTGGTAGGCTTGATTACCAACAACGATGAGACGGCCTACAGGGAGGAGGTGAGGGCCCTCGGAGTGTGGTGTCAGGAAAATAACCTCACACTCAACGTCAACAAAACTAAGGAGATGATTGTGGACTTCAGGAAACAGCAGAGGGAACACCCCCCTATCCACATCGATGGAACAGTAGTGGAGAGGGTAGCAAGTTTTAAGTTCCTCGGCATACACATCACAGACAAACTGAATTGGTCCACTCACAAAGACAGCATCGTGAAGAAGGCGCAGCAGCGCCTCTTCAACCTCAGGAGGCTGAAGAAATTCGGCTTGTCACCAAAAGCACTCACAAACTTCTACAGATGCACAATCGAGAGCATCCTGGCGGGCTGTATCACCGCCTGGTATGGCAACTGCACCGCCCTCAACCGTAAGGCTCTCCAGAGGGTAGTGAGGTCTGCACAACGCATCACCGGGGGCAAACTACCTGCCCTCCAGGACACCTACACCACCCGATGTCACAGGAAGGCCATAAAGATCATCAAGGACATCAACCACCCGAGCCACTGCCTGTTCACCCCGCTATCATCCAGAAGGCGAGGTCAGTACAGGTGCATCAAAGCTGGGACCGAGAGACTGAAAAACAGCTTCTATCTCAAGGCCATCAGACTGTTAAACAGCCACCACTAACACTGACACTGACTCAACTCCAGCCACTTTAATAATGGGAATTGATGGGAAATGACGTAAATATATCACTAGCCACTTTAAACAATGCTACCTTATATAAATGTTACTTACCCTACATTATTCATCTCATATGCAGTCGTATATACTGTACTCTATATCATCGACGGTATCCTTATGTAATACATGTATCACTAGCCACTTTATACTATACTATGCCACTTTGTTTACATACTCATCTCATTTGTACATACTGTACTCGATACCATCTACTGTATCTTGCCTATGCTGCTCTGTACCATCACTCATTCATATATCCTTATGTACATATTCTTTATCCCCTTAAACTGTGTACAAGACAGTAGTTTTGGAATTGTTAGTTAGATTACTTGTTATTACTGCATTGTCGGAACTAGAAGCACAAGCATTTCGCTACACTCGCACTAACATCTGCTAACCATGTGTATGTGACAAATAAAATTTGATTTGATTTGATTTGATTTGAAAGCAAAAGACACTGAATAATATTAAGAAATGCTATAGATAGAAGGAATGTAATGTGGACACCTACCAAAAAACAATTACGCAACAACAAATTCACTCCCTGGACAAAATGTTTTCATTCAATAGTGAAGGTGTAAATTTAGCAGTAGGAAGCCTGAACAATATACAGTATTTTAGCTAACATGAAATTGTGATTCCGGAAGAAAAGCCATTTCTAAAAACCTGTTTTTGCTGTGTAATTATGAGATATTGTGTGTAGATTGATGAGGATCATTTTAGAATTTGGCTGTAACGTAATAAAATGTGGGAAAAGGTAGAGGGGTCTGAATACTTTCCAAATGCTCTGTATGTGTTCATTTATTTTCCCTTTCATACTTAAACTACTTGCAAATTGTTACAACATAGTACATAGTCATAATATAACATTTCAAATGTCTATATTATTTTATAACTTTTATGAGTGTAATGTTTACAGAGAGAGAGACAGACAGAGAGAGAGAGAGAGAGAGAGAGAGAGAGAGAGAGAGAGAGAGAGAGAGACTTTATTGACTTGGCAAGTTAAATTGCTTGTATTCATGCATATTCATGCCTATTCATGCATATTCATAAATGCCTCTCTCTCAACTTCATTGACATGGTAAATTGCTTACATTGTCAAATTAAACAAGTAACTACAAACGATGGGACCGACAGCAACAATAATAATAATAGTAGTAGTGGAAATGCATTAACAGCAACTACAACAACAATATTAATGAGAACAACAGAACATTAAAGCAATAGCAGTAGACTAGTCTCAACATGACATGGTACGAAAGGCAAAACTAAAATGGGAAATATTATCGACGTTACATTGTACTTTTCACTGTTTTTTCACTGGCTCAGGTTGTGGCAGGAGGACACATATTTGGCTGCCAAAACGGTACATTTAGACATTCCAACCAATAAATATTGGATTTTTTCTTCGGCAACTTCTTCATATCTCTCTCTCTCTCTCTGTCTCTCTCTCTCTCTCTGTCTCTCTCTCAATTCAATTCAATTAGAGGTCTTTATTGGCATGGGAAACATGTGTTAACATTGCCTAAGCAAGTGAGGTAGATAATATACAAAGTGAATATATAAAGTGAAAAACAATACAAATTAACAGTAAACATCACACATGCAGAAGTTTCAAAACAATAAAGACATTATAAATGTCATATTATATATATACAGTGTTTTAACAATGTACAAATGGTTTGTATTTACAATGGTGTTTGTTCTTCACTGGTTGCCCTTTTCTCGTGGCAACAGGTCACAAATATTGCTGCTGTGATGGCACACTGTGGAATTTCACCCAGTAGATATGGGAGTTTTTCAAAATTGGATTTGTTTTCGAATTCTTTGTGGATCTGTGTAATCTGAGGGAAATATGTCTCTCTAAAATGGTCATACATTGGGCAGGAGGATAGGAAGTGCAGCTCAGTTTCTCTCTCTCTCTCTCTCTGTCTCTCTCTCTCTCTCTCTCTCTCTCTCTCTCTCTGTCTCGGTCTCGGTCTCTCTGTCTCTGTCTCTGTCTCTCTGTCTGCCTCTCTCTCTCTCTCTCTCTCTCTCTCTCTGTCTCTCTCTCTCTCTCTCTCTCTCTCTCTCTCTCTCTTTCTCGGTCTCTCTGTCTCTGTCTCTGTCTCTGTCTCTGTCTCTCTGTCTGTCTCTGTCTCTGTCTCTCTCTCTGTCTCTCTCTCTGTCTCTCTCTCTATCTCTCTCTCTCTCTCTGTCTCGGTCTCTCTGTCTCTGTCTCTGTCTCTCTGTCTGTCTCTGTCTCTCTGTCTCTGTCTCTGTCTCTCTCTCTGTCTCTCTCTCTGTCTCTCTCTATCTCTCTCTCTCTCTCTCTCTCTCTCTCTCTCTCTGTCTCTCTGTCTCTGTCTCTGTCTCTGTGTCTCTGTCTCTGTCTCTGTCTCTGTCTCTGTCTCTGTCTCTCTCTATCTCTCTCTCTCTTTCTCTCTGTCTCTCTCTCTCTCTCTCTCTCTCTCTCTCTCTCTCTCTCTGTCTCTCTCTCTCTCTCTCTCTCTCTTTCTCGGTCTCTCTGTCTCTGTCTCTCTGTCTGTCTCTGTCTCTCTGTCTGTCTCTCTGTCTCTCTGTCTCTCTGTCTCTCTGTCTCTCTGTCTCTCTGTCTCTCTGTCTCTCTGTCTCTCTCTCTCTCTCTCTGTCTCTGTCTCTCTCTGTGTCTCTGTCTCTCTCTGTGTCTCTGTCTCTCTGTCTGTCTCTCTGTCTCTCTGTCTCTCTGTCTCTCTGTCTCTCTGTCTCTCTGTCTCTCTGTCTCTCTGTCTCTCTCTCTCTCTCTCTGTCTCTGTCTCTCTCTGTGTCTCTGTCTCTCTCTGTGTCTCTGTCTCTCTGTCTGTCTCTCTGTCTCTCTGTCTCTCTGTCTCTCTGTCTCTCTGTCTCTCTGTCTCTCTGTCTCTCTGTCTCTCTGTCTCTCTGTCTCTCTCTCTCTCTCTCTGTCTCTGTCTCTCTCTGTGTCTCTGTCTCTCTCTGTGTCTCTGTCTCTGTCTCTGTCTCTCTCTTACATCGCACTTTTCACTGGCTGTCCTTCAGGCTGTGGCAGGAGGACACATATTTGGCTGTGAAAACTGCACATTTTGGCTTTTCACCCAATAACTTTCTTCTTCTTTTAGTTTCTTTGTACTGCATGATCATTCTGGGAAATGTCAAAGTGTAATAGGAAATGCAGCTCGGTCTCTACCTCTCCCCTGGAGCAGAGTGAGCACAGCCTGTCCTCTCTGGGCAGCCAGGTTTTGTCTGTGACAATCGGTCTCTGTAGCCAGATTGTGCTCACTGGGTCTGTACCTAGTCAGTGTTTTCCTCAGTTTTCTATCAGTCACGGTGGTCAGATAGTCTGCCACCATGTACTGTCTGTTTAGAGCCAAATAGCATTGAAGATGACTTAGATTTTTTTTGTGGTGTCTTTCCAATAGGTGATACATTTTACTTTTTGTTTAGTGATGATTGGCCAGATTTTCTGACTGCTGTCCTGAGGTTCTCTGGGGTTGGTTTGGGTCAGTGAACTGAGCCGCAGAACCAGATGGCTGAGGGGGCTCTTCTCTTGTTTCATCTCTTGACATTGTAGAGCTGTGTGATGGAATGTTTTGGGGTCACTTGTTTTAAGATGGTTGTAAAATTTGATGGCTTTGTTTTTTCTATTCCTATCAGGAGGGGGGGGGGGTATCGGCCCAATTCTGCTCTCCAAGCGTTATTTTGAGTTTTTCTTTGCACTTGCAATACAGTCTGGCAAAACTCTGCATGGGGTATTTCAATTGGATGTTTGTCCCATTTGGTAAATTAATTGTTAGAGAGTAGACCCCGTACGTCACTGCCTTTGTTTTGCTTGACTTGTTTGTCAATTAGAGGGTGTAAATGTGATCAGTTGTACAATAACTTTTTTTTTAAATCTAATCTGACTTCTGTTTAGGATGTTGTGTTCATCAAGGAAATGATGGAGTCTGTTTAGGATGTTGTGTTCATCAAGGAAATGATGGAGTCTGTTTAGGATGTTGTGTTCATCAAGGAAATGATGTAGTCTGCTATTTATGATACTGCAGAGAATTTTCACCCAAGTTGCTGTTAACGCAAATTATTTGGGTCAAATTTGTCTCTATTTTTATAGATTGGTTGAATCAATCCTCGGATAATGTTGAACAATTTGAGTACAGCCAATTTGAATTTGTGGTCTGTATATTTGATAATTTCATTTTAAAATACCATCAGCACCACAGGCCTTTTTGGGTTGGAGAGAGTGCATAGTTTTTCCCAATAATAATTATTCTTCTGTAATGGGCGCACCCACAGGGTGTTGATAGTCTTTGACTGTTGATTCAAGGATTTGTCATTTTTCTTCTATATACTTTTGTTCTGAGATCTTTGTTATATTGCTGTAGAGGTTTGCAGAGTGATTTCTCCAGATATCGGCCTTTCGGATAGCCAATTCCTCATGATGTGGTTCGTTAAATTTATTCAAATTCTCCCAGAAGTGGTTTGATTCTATGGATTCCTCAATTCCATCCAGCTGATTTCTAATGTGCTGTTCCTTTTTTGGGGTGTGTTTGTATTGCTTCAGTGTTTCCCCGTATTGATGGCGTTTATTTTTGTTGTCTGGTTCTCTGTGTTTTTGATGAGATGTATTTCTCAATGACTTTCTTGGGATTTCTCCAATCATTATCAAACCGTTTTTTTCTTTCTCTATTCTCGTTGGTTTGCTCTTATGTTTTTTTAAGACTAGCCAACGAGGCTAATTTGTCAAATGTAATGTTTTTGTTCCAAACGACCAAATGTACACCTTCATTGCTACAGGAGAATGTTAAGGCTAAAAAGTTGTCCAAGAGAGATAGTATTTTTATGGGCTACTTAATTGCTTTCTGGTAGATTTCTGTACTGTTTGCACCCCATCACTTTGGCCGCAGGCTGGGGGTTCCAGGGTGCTGGTCCGGGGTGTTGTCTCTGGGATCTCGGTGGGGTGCTCCGCTGTTCCTGGGTTGAGGAGGTTGGGCTGCGGTTTAAAGTGACACCCTTGAGAATCTTGGCAAGGATGGGGACTGTCTCCCTATACAGGTGGACATGGTCATAGAGACAGTCCAGGTTGAGGGTGTGATGGTGGTTATTACTGCTCTGCCTGTCTTTTAGGAGTTCTCTCCCAACTCCTGTGGTTGATCAGTCAGCTCTCCCACCTCCTGTGTTAGATCAGTCAGCTCTCCCACCTCCTGTGTTAGATCAGTCAGCTCTCTCTCTCCTCTTGTGTTAGATCAGTCAGCTCTCTCTCCTCCTGTGTTAGATCAGTCAGCTCTCCCACCTCCTGTGTTAGACCAGTCAGCTCTCTGACCTTCTGTGTTAGATCAGTCAGCTCTCTGACCTCCTGTGTTAGATCAGTCAGCTCTCCCACCTCCTGTGTTAGATCAGTCAGCTCTCCCACCTCCTGTGTTAGATCAGTCAGCTCTCTTACCTCCTGTGTTAGATCAGTCAGCTCTCTGACCTTCTGTGTTAGATCAGTCTGCTCTCTGTCCTCCTGTGTTAGATCAATCAGCTCTCTGACCTTCTGTGTTAGATCAGTCAGCTCTCTCTCCTGTGTTAGATCAGTCAGCTCTCTCTCTCCTCTTGTGTTAGATCATTTAGCTCTCTGACCTTCTGTGTTAGATCAGTCAGCTCTCTCTCCTGTGTTAGATCAGTCAGCTCTCTCTCTCCTCTTGTGTTAGATCAGTCAGCTCTCTCTCCTGTGTTAGATCAGTCAGCTCTCTCTCTCCTCTTGTGTTAGATCAGTCAGCTCTCTCTCCTCTTGTGTTAGATCAGTCAGCTCTCTCCCACCTCCTGTGTTAGATCAGTCAACTCTCTCTCCTCCTGTGTTAGATCAGTCAGCTCTCTCTCCTCCTGTGGTAGATCAGTCAGCTCTCTCTCGTCCTGTGGTAGATCAGCCAGCTCTCTCTCCTCCTGTGGTAGATCAGCCAGCTCTCTCTCCTCCTGTGGTAGATCAGTCAGCTCTCTGACCTCCTGTGTTAGATCAGTCAGCTCCCACTCCTCCTGTGTTAGATCAGTCAGCTCTCTCTCCCCCTGTGTTAGATCAGTCAGCTCTCTGACCTCCTGTGTTAGATCAGCCAGCTCTCTCTTGTGTCCGTCTCTCTCTTGCTGAACCTCTTTCAGTTGTGTTGCAAGGCTGGTGTCCTGCTCTGTCCACACATTGGTCAGGAGCTCTTTAAAGGTGTAGATGTATGGTTGCTGTTTGCTCACGCTCTCCCTCAGCAGGACGAGGGCATGTCATTGGTGGTGTCCTTCTCTCTCTCCGCTCTCTTCTTAATGGTCTGAAAGGCTGTTTCAAACAGCCTAATGTTACTTTGCCCCATGACACGTCTTATAGAGGTTGATTGCTATCATGGTGCTGTCATGGTCGTCTGTCTCTTTGACTTTCAGCTTCCGCCCATTACAGATTCCCTCTTTCTTTATGGATGGGTAGTGAGAGCAGACTGTTGAGCGCCATGCGTTTCGTTGGTCAGTGAGAAAGATGAGTTTACTCACGTCACCATTTTTGTAGAGGTCTGTGAAAAGGGTTTCTGGCCTCCCCTTTAGTAGTTTCTGTTTAAAAGCATTCCTTTTTTCGTTGTGTCATTTTTTGGCCTCTTGGAGGGTAGAGAGTGGACTCAGCGCTGAGGGGAATGGGGACATGGTGCTGGTGGGCTCTGCTGCTGCCGCTGCTGCTCTGTTTTGCTGCACTGCTGCCATGGCAACCGGCAATGTTTGTCTGCTGCTGTTGCAAGCTAGCTCTAATTTAGCTTTTTAAAAAAATCAAAAAGAGTGAAAAATCTTGGTCCATGGTCCTTTTTGGTTTTACTCACTCAGCTTAGTCATTTGATGTAGTTGTATTAACTCCTCTTGCTAGGTTTGTTCTAGCAAAATGTTTCTGGCTAGCTTGTTAGCCTGCTGGCTAGTTTTTTTGTGGGGTAGCAAGCTAGCTGCTTTTTTTTCTGTTCTGATTGAATAGAGTTGTTGTTCATCAGTTCTTGTCTTGAATTCGAGTGTTTATCTAATTCTAAAAACAATAAACATAAATAAATCAGGAGCTCACGTTGAGCATGTCTGTAGCTCTCTCTCTCTCTCTCGTCTCTCTCTCTCTCTCTCTCTCTCTCTCTCTCTCTCTCTCTCTCTCTCTCTCTGTGTATCTCTCTCCGTCTCTCTCTCTCTCTCTCTCTCTCTCTCTCTCTCTCTCTGTGTATCTCTCTCTCCGTCTCTCTCACTCTCTCTCTGTCTCTTTGTCTGTTATGGGATTTTTTATGAATAATGACTAAATGAGGTATACGGCACTATAACTGGCAATAATTCTACCCTGTCTTTCTTGTAGTGTTAAATAATGTTTGTTTATTAGGAAGGGGTTATACGGCATGTACCTAGGAAGAAAGGAACGTATGTGGGGGTAAAAAGAGAAAGGAGAGGAGCATTAACCTGTTGGAACCGACTGGGATGTAAATCTGGGAAGATAAGATAGATCCAGAGCCTCCAGAGCTCTACTATCTGGGGGGGGACTGGAACTGTCAGCTGAGTGGTTATAAACTGTGGTGAGACTCATGAGAAAACCCCTATGTTGGTGTGTATGTATGTGCGTAGGTTAGGATGGTATAAAAGGAATGTATTTGTGTAAACTGCAGAACTCTCGCAAATAGATCGGGATCTGATCAATTGTGAGCTGGGAATTCTGTCTGTTTAATTTAAGACCAGAACTTCACAACCTCTGGGTATCAGACAGATAAAGATAATTGGAATTTATGAACATTGATTACAAAATTACTCAACATTGTCTCTCTCTCTGTCTCTGTCTCTCTCTCTCTCTCTCTCGCTCTCTCGCTCTCTCTCGCTCTCACTCTCTCACTCTCTCTCTCTCTCTCTCTCTCACACTCTCACTCTCTCTCATTCTCTCTCGCTCTTATAGTTGCTTGAAAGAACAGAACACTAATGCCTAGAGATTCTTTCAAGTTGTCAACACACCCAAAACCAGACTGAGGATTAAAGGGGTAATGGAGGGCCTCGGGATGTGGTAGATAAAGAGATTTAGATCAAACTAGGGAGGCATTCCATTATAGTGCACTACTATTGATGAGGCAATAGGTCATTTTGGACTTAAGGAATATGGCGGCATTTGGGATACAACCTGGGTTTAACAGTTATAGCGTGACCTTTGAGTTATTGAAATCAAGATAAAGGTGGTCACTGCTAGTCTGTTCTGCCAGACAACGATAAGAAGTGATGTTTCTGACGTTTTTAATCTTCGGTGGTTGTGACTGACATTGATTCTCCAGCGAGCCCTTTTGTATTGTCTACTGAGAGTCTAAGGCCAAGGCATAACTAGCAGAGAATGTATCCATCAAGATTAAGGCACGAATAGCTAAGAACCTATCCATCAACATCATCGGAGTTGGCTTCAGAGTTGGCCTCAGAGTTGGCTTCAGAGTTGGCTTCAGGGTTGGCCTCAGAGTTGGCCTCAGAGTTGGCCTCAGAGTTGGCTTTAGAGTTGGCCTCAGAGTTGGCCTCAGGGTTGGCCCCAGAGTTGGCTTCAGAGTTGGCCCCAGAGTTGGCTTCAGAGTTGGCTTCAGAGTTGGCTTCAGAGTTGGCCTCAGAGCTAGATTCTCAGAGCCTCAAAGTATTTGTAATCACAGTAAGAACACACACAAACATATGCACGCTCATTTGCGCAAGCGGACACACACACACACACAGGCAAACGAAACGCATACACAAACAGACACACACGCACACAAACAGAACCTTTTCTCATTTCTGGTTGCATTTCTCGCTTATCATTCAATCTGTTATCATGGATTCAGTCTGGTCGAGACAGAGGTTTATACCTACCAGAATGTTATTTTCTAATATTACAAGTGCCTCTCATACCTAAAATATGTCCCAAATATGAATTCAAAAGTCGTGCAATTTATAGGTAATGAAGTGCCCTGTGGGACAAAGGCAATTATTTTCCTGAAGCGTTGTTTGCTTTTTTTTCTATATTTTTGTTGTTGTTTGTTGTTGTTGTTGCATGTCCTGAGAAACGTTTATGAGGTATGAAGTTGAGTTATGTTAAAGGTCTCTGGTAAGTGATTCTACCGTAGCAGTATATCATGTAGCCATTCAAATAAAACAAATTGTTTATCTTCTCTTGCGTGAGCTCCTCCTATTGGTGCCGCCTAATGTGATAAAGCTCCTCCTATTGGTGCATCCTAATGTGATAAAGCTCCTCTTCCTATTGGTCCATCCTAATGTGATAAAGCTCCTCCTCCTATTGGTCAATCCTAATGTGATAAAGCTCCTCCTCCTATTGGTCCATCCTAATGTGATAAAGCTCCTCCTCCTATTGGTCCATCCTAATGTGATTAAGATCCTCATATTTGTGCATCCTTATACTGTAATAACTATGATTGATCATTGTTGTTGCTACATATTCATAAGACTTAAATCCATATATGGTTCTCAGACTATTCTCATGCACACACCCCCCCCCCCCCCCACACACCCACACACACATACACACACACACATACATACATACACACACACACACAAACACACACACACACACACACACACACACACACACACACACACACACACACACACACACACACACACACACACACACACACACACACACATACACGCACATACACGCACACATACACACACCCACACCCTCTCTCTCTTTCATTTTCTGAACCAATTTATAACTCTCACATCCCTGTATGCTTTTCAAAGCAGCCTCCGGTTAGTTTGTACCCAGATGCCTTTTTCGCTGCGCTGATAATCCTTCATGAACATGCACACATGTTATTAAGTTAGACAACGTGTGGAAGGAGTCAAAGAAAGATCACAACCTGGGATTTGAGGCTGATGTTTTTTTTAGTGTGTGTGTCTTGGAACAGATTCTAGTTCAGAGCTAATGGACAACAGCAGGTCTAATAACAGGTCAATTTGCAGGTCAATTAGCAGGTCAATTAGCAGGTCAATTAGCAGGTCTAATAACAAGTCTAATAACAAGTCTAATAGCAGGTCTAGTAGCAGGTCTAACAGCAGGTCTAATAGCAGGTCTAACAGCAGGTCTAATAGCAGGTCTAACAGCAGGTCTAATAGCAGGTCTAATAGCAGGTCTAATAGCAGGTCTAATAGCAGGTCTAACAGCAGGTCTAACAGCAGGTCTAATAGCAGGTCTAATAGCAGGTCTAATAGCAGGTCTAATAGCAGGTCTAACAGCAGGTCTAATAGCAGGTCAATTAGCAGGTCTAATAGCAGGTCTAATAGCAGGTCTAATAGCAGGTCTAATAGCAGGTCTAACAGCAGGTCTAATAGCAGGTCTAATAACAAGTCTAATAACAAGTCTAATAGCAGGTCTAGTAGCAGGTCTAACAGCAGGTCTAATAGCAGGTCTAACAGCAGGTCTAATAGCAGGTCTAATAGCAGGTCAATTAGCAGGTCTAATAGCAGGTCAATTAGCAGGTCAATTAGCAGGTCAATTAGCAGGTCAATTAGCAGGTCTAATAGCAGGTCTAATAGCAGGTCTAATAGCAGGTCTAACAGCAGGTCTAACAGCAGGTCTAACAGCAGGTCTAACAGCAGGTCTAATAGCAGGTATAATAACAGGTCTAATAACAGGTCTAATAGCAGGTCTAATAGCAGGTCAATTAGCAGGTCTAATAGCAGGTCTAATAGCAGGTATAATAACAGGTCTAATAACAGGTCTAATAGCAGGTCAATTAGCAGGTCTAATAACAGGTCTAATAGCAGGTCTAATAGCAGGTCTAATAACAGGTCTAATAGCAGGTCAATTAGCAGGTCTAATAGCAGGTCTAATAGCAGGTCCTACAGCAGGTCTAATAGCAGGTCAATTAGCAGGGATAATAGCAGGTCTAATAGCAGGTCTAATAGCAGGTCTAATAGCAGGTCCTACCGCAGGTCTAATAGCAGGTCAATTAGCCGGTCTAATAGCAGGTCTAATAGCAGGTCTAATAGCAGGTCAATTAGCAGGTCTAATAGCAGGTCTAATAGCAGGTCTAATAACAGGTCTAATAACAGGTCTAACAGCAGGTCAATTAGCAGGTCTAATAGCAGGTCTAACAGCAGGTCAATTAGCAGGTCTAATAGCAGGTCAATTAGCAGGTCTAATAGCAGGTCTAATAGCAGGTCTAATAGCAGGTCTAATAGCAGGTCCTACAGCAGGTCTAATAGCAGGTCAATTAGCAGGTCTAATAGCAGGTCTAATAGCAGGTCCTACAGCAGGTCTAATAGCAGGTCAATTAGCCAGACAAATAGCAGGTCTAATAGCAGGTCTAATAGCAGGTCTAATAGCAGGTCTAATAGCAGGTCAATTAGCAGGTCTAATAGCAGGTCAATTAGCAGGTCTAATAGCAGGTATAATAACAGGTATAATAACAGGTCAATTAGCAGGTCGAATAGCAGGTCTAATAACAGGTATAATAACAGATCTAATAACAGATCTAATAACAAGTCTAATAGCAGGTCTAATAACAGAACATAACATGTTTGGTCATGGGGAAGCATTTGGGGTGGGACAATTCAATCAAACGGAGAGAGCTGAGGCTATCAGAGATGAAGAGGGAGGGAGGGAGGGAGGGAGGGAGGGGGGGAGGGAGGGAGGGGGGAGGGAGGGAGGGAGGGAGGGAGGGAGGGAGGGAGGGAGGGAGGGAGGGAGGGAGGGAGGGAGGGAGGGGGGGAAGGGAAAGGTTGGGAGAGAGGGAGGGACAGGGAGGGAGAGGCATTGGGAGATGAAGAAAGAGGGAGCATAGTGTAGAGATGTACAGAGAGGGGAAGAGGAGTAGAAAGGGAGGGAATGAAGAGAGAGAAAGAGCGAGAGACAGTGAGTTTGGGAGATGAAGGGAAGTGCGAGCGACAGTTAGTTGAGAGATGAAGGGAAGGGCGAGGGACAAGGAGAAAGGGAACGATTAAAGCTAGAAGAGTTAGAAGACAAGGTGAATATCTCTCCCACGTGACTCTCTACCTAAATGCCAAACTGATTATTATCCTCAAATCATATCCCCATCTCCTCACATCCCATCATAATGACTCAATGTTTCCCCAGAGGGTCTGTTCCTCAATAGCACACATCAAAGATCCTTCAGATGAATGGATGTACAGTGGGTTTTGAAATGATTGACACCCTTGATAAAGATGAGCAACAACTGCTCAGAGAACGAGATTTTTGTTTACCGTGTAAATTATTTTCCTTCACAAACAGCGAGCGGTCAGAATGATTGACAGCTCTAAAGATTGTCGTGAATAAAGCAGTTAAAAGTTGTAGTAGTTTGGTCCCATATTCCTTGAACGCAACGACTACATCAAAGCTTCTGACTCTACAAACTTGTTGGATGCATTTGCAATTCATTTCGGGTGTGTTTCAGACTATTTCGTGCCAAATATAAATTAACGGTAAACAATGTATAATTTTAGAGTACATTTTTATCGTAAACCGGAATATAATAGATATATAATATAAACAAAATGACACAACACCTTATTTGCTATTAATTTCTACAAAAGGTGCGCCAACATGCCAATTTCAGTGAGCGCAAACTGGGGATAAACACTCCATCGCTAGTATGTGGACACACCTTCAAATGAGTGGATTCGACTATTTCAGCAACACCCGTTGCTGACAGGTGTATAAAGTCGGAGAGACAGCCATGCAATCTCCATAGACAAACATTGGCAGTAGAATGAACTGTACTGAAGAGCTCAGTGATTTTTTTTAATGTGGCACCGTCACAGGATGCCACCTTTCCAACAAGTCAGTTCGACAAATTTCTGCCCTGCTAGAGTTGCCCCGGGTCAACTGTAAGTGCTGTTTATTGTGAAGTGGAAACGTCTAGGAGCAACAACGGCTCAGCCACAAAGTGGTAGACTACACCAATTACAAACTGCGTCTGAACGCAACGTCAACACAATAACTGTTTGTCGGGAGCTTCATGAAATGGGTTTCCATGGCCGAGCAGCCGCACACAAGCCTAGGATAACCATGCTCAATGCCAAGTGTCGGTTGGAATGGTGTAATGCTCTCCTCCAGAAAAGCGGTCTCTGGAGTGATGAATCACTCTTCACCATCTGGCAGTCCGACAGATGAATCTGGGTTTGGCGGATGCCAAGGAGAACCCTACCTACCCTAATGCACAGTGCAAACTGTAAAGTTTGGTGGTGGAGGAAGCTGTTTTTCATGGTTTGGGCTAGGCCCCTTAGTTCCAGTGATGGGAAATCTTAACACTACAGCATACAATGACATTCTAGACGATTCTGTGCTTCCAACATTGTGGCACAACTTTGGGGAAGGCCCTTTCCTGTTTCAGCATGGCAATGCCCCCATGCATAAAGCAAGGTCTATACAAAAATGGTTTGTTCGAGATTGGTGTGGAATAACTTGAATGGCCTGCACAGAGCCCTCAACCCCATCAAACACCTTTGGGATGAATTGGAATGCCGACTGTGAGCCAGGCCAAATCGCCTGACCTCACTAATGCTCTTGTGGCTGAATGGAAGCAAGTCCCTGCAGCAATGTTCCAACATCTAGTGGAAAACCTTCCCAGAAGAGTGGAGGGCTGTTACAGCAATAAAGGAGGGACCAACTCCATATTAATGTCCCTGATTTTGTAATGAGATTTTGGATGAGCAGGTGTCCACATACATGTAGTGTATATAGAATGGGTTAGGATGCCTGAATGCTAACGGCTCAGTCATCTACAATGTCAGCTCATGCCAGAAAAATGTATACCAATACTTCAGTGTCCATTTTGCGGGAATAACAGGAAGTGACAGAAAGGTCCTTTCTGCCCAATACAACTAAAAAGGTAATGTCATTTCTCTTGCTGTGAGAGGGTAGTGTCATTGTTCATTTTCGGTACGCGTAGAAGACACAAGACATTAATATGGACATGACAGAGAGTCCTCCGTGCATTCAGGCAGCTAGGCTCAGAAGAGGCATTTGATTGGATTACATTTGAGACACTCCATCACAAACAATCATCTGGACCACAGAGAGAGAGAGAGAGAGAGAGAGAGAGAGAGAGAGAGAGAGAGGGAGAGAGAGAGAGAGAGAGAGAGAGAGAGAGAGAGAGAGAGGGAGAGGGAGAGAGAGAGAGAGACAGAGAGAGAGAGAGAGAGAGAGAGAGAGAGAGAGAGAGAGAGAGAGACAGAGAAAGAGACAGAGAGAGACAGAGACAGAGACAGAGAGAGAGAGAGAGAGAGAGAGAGAGAGAGAGAGAGAGAGAGAGAGAGAGAGAGAGAGAGAGAGAGAGAGAGAATTTCGTCGGAGCCTAACGCACCTTGATCCGGTTCATCGTCAAACAGAGCGCAACATCTCCTGAAATGCCCATGTCTGGATGATAAGCCTAAGATTCCCCAATCAATCTGTAGTAGGCTATCTCCACCTTCAGTCATGCTATGCATTGATTCACATTAACGGATGTAACTCATTGTTTGAATGTTCTGCCTTGTGACCTCGTGTGTCTGTCAAAACACCGGTTCAACGCTGCAGGTGGTTAGACATCCGCTGCAGTGAAGCACCTGGCCCTGGGAGTCACGGTAACAGACAGGGGAACCTGTGGTTACCACGGTGATGCCATCCGGTTGTGCAGTCATCTGAGAGCTCTGACTAACTGGCTTCCTGTTTACAACTCTACAGGTGCTGCTTTTTCTCTCTGTTATTGAGGGAGAGAGATAGGAGGTGAGAGAGGGAGAGAGACGGGGAGGAGGGATAGAGAGAGAGAGGGAGGAGGTATAGAGGGAGAGGGAGAGGAAGGATAGAGAGAGAGAGGGTGAGAGAGGGGGAGAGAGGGGGAGTAGGGATAGAGAGAGAGACGGAGAGTGAGGGGGAGGAGGGATAGAGAGAGAGGGTGAAAGGGATAGAGAAAGGGAGAGTTGGGGGGGAGAGGGAGAGAAGGGGGAGAAGGATCGAGAGGGGGGTGAGAGTGATAGAGAGAGGGGTGAGAGGGATAGAGAGAGGGATGAGAGATATAGAGAGAGGGGTGAGAGGGATAGAGAGAGGGGTGAGAGGGAGAGATAGGGGGTGAGAGGGATAGAGAGAGGGGGTGAGAGAAGGGGGAGAGGGGGGAGAGGAGGGTGAGAGTGATAGAGAGGGGGAGGGGTGGGTGAGAGGGATAAAGAGAGGGGCTGAGAGGGATAGAGGAGGTGATAGATGGGGGGAGAGTGGTGAGAGGGATAGAGAGAGGGAGAGAGAGAGGGAGAGAAGGGGGTTGAGAGAGAAGGGTGAAAGGGAAAGGGAGAGAGGGGGAGGGGGAGAGAGAAGGAGAGAGTAGAGAGATAGATAGGCTTTTATTAAATTGGCTATTTACCAAATTACCTTACTACAGACCACGTATTCACCCTGCACACCCTACATGACAAACAAAGGCAATGTCTACTAACGCTTTGTTGAGTTCATATATTTTTTAAAATTGAACCTTTATTTAACTAGGCAAGTCAGTTAAGAACAAATGATCTCATTTACGTTGACGGCCTACACGGGACTCCCAATCATGGCAGGTTGTGATTACAGCCAGGAATCGAACCAGGGTGTCTGTAGTGACGGCTCTACCACTGAGATGCTGTGTGCCTGCGTCACTCGGGAGCCCAATTTGGCATGAGCGTCTGCTATACATATTGATGAAAGTGGTTTTGGGGAAAAACATATGCCATTATAAAATCTGCGTCACTCGGGAGCCCAATTTGGCATGAGCGTCTGCTATACATATTGATGAAAGTGGTTTTGGGGAAAAACGTATGCCATTATAAAATCTGTGTACACAAACAACAAGTTTGAGGTTAAATTTGGCAAAAAAAACACTTTCTTTCCCCAAGGCCGGGGGGTGAGAAAGGGATGCAGCTTAAGCCTCAATCTGAAGTCAAATGTCTACTGTTTGCTGATGATCTGATGCTTCTGTCCCCAACCAAGAAGGGCCTACAGCAGCACCTGCATCTTCTGCACAGATTCTGCCAGACCTGGGCCCTGACAGACCTGGGCCCTGTCAGACCTGGGCCCTGACAGTAAATCTCAGTAAGACAAAATAATGCTGTTCCAAAAAAAGGTCCAATTGACAGGACCACGATTACAAATACCATCAAGACATCGTTGCCCTAGAGCAGTAGATCTCAATCCTGGTCCTGGGGACCCAAAGGGGTGAGGACCTGAACCCTAGAACCATGCCTCAGGACTACCTGGCCTGATGACTCCTGGCAGGCCGCAGTCCACCTAGTCGTGCTGCTGCTCCAGTTTCAACTGTTCTGCCTACGGCTATGGAACCCTGACCTGTTCACCGGACCTGCTGCTTTCGACTCTGTCTCTCTCTCTCTCTGTCACTCTCTCTCTCTCTCTCTCTCTCTCTCTCTCTCTCTCTCTCTCTTGATTTGATTTGTTTGTGTGCATGTTGTGTAAATGAGTATTCTGCTCTGATACACAGTATACCACAGGAAGAGCAAGTACTACTCTGTACACAGTATACCATAGGAAGAGCAAGTACTACTCTGTACACAGTATACCACAGGAAGAGCAAGTACTACTCTGTACACTGTATACCACAGGAAGAGCAAGTACTACTCTGTACACAGTAAACCACAGGAAGAGCAAGTACTACTTTGTACACAGTATACCACAGGAAGAGCAAGTACTACTCTGTACACAGTATACCACAGTATACCACAGGAAGAGCAAGTACTACTCTGTACACAATACTAAAACTACAGCCACCCAGAGGGTGTCCTTGTGTGTCCCTAAATAATAGAGTCTGTTCCTTGTGATAGTGTTTGTAGTTATAAATCAACTCTCTTTTAGGAGTTGGAATGTAAAATAAGCAACAAAATAAGTACTGGTGGAAGAGGCCATTTATTATAAAGATTGTGAGTGGGTGACAGGACATCTACAAGATAGAATGGTGCTTGTGTCCATGTGTGTCTGAGTGTCCGTGTGTCCTGGTGTCCGTGTGTCCCAGTGTCCGAGTGTCCCAGTGTCCGTGTGTCCTGGTGTCCGTGTGTCCCAGTGTCCGAGTGTCCCAGTGTCCGTGTGTCCTGGTGTCCGTGTGTCCCAGTGTCCGAGTGTCCCAGTGTCCGTGTGTCCATGTGTCCGTGTGTCCGAGTGTCCGTGTGTCCATGTGTCCCAGTGTCCATGTGTCCCAGTGTCCATGTGTCCCAGTATCCCAGTGTCCGAGTGTCCGTGTGTCCCATTATCCCAGTGTCCGAGTGTCCGTGTGTCCCAGTATCCCAGTGTCCTGGTGTCCCAGTATCCCATTGCCCAAGTGTCCGTGTGTCCCAGTGTCCGTGTGTCCCAGTGTCTGTGTGTCCGTGTGTCCGTGTGTCCCAGTATCCCAGTGTCCGAGTGTCCGTGTGTCCCAGTATCCCAGTGTCCGTGTGTCCCATTATCCCAGTGTCCGAGTGTCCGTGTGTCCCAGTATCCCAGTGTCCGTGTGTCCCAGTATCCCAGTGTCCGTGTGTCCGTGTGCCCCAGTATCCCAGTGTCCGTGTGTCCCAGTATCCCAGTGTCCGTGTGTCCCAGTATCCCAGTGTCCGTGTGTCCCAGTATCCCAGTGTCCGTGTGTCCCAGTGTCTCAGTGTCCGAGTGTCCGTGTGTCCCGGTATCCCAGTGTCCAAGTGTCTGTGTGTCCCAGTATCCCAGTGTCCGTGTGTCCGTGTGTCCGTGTGTCCCAGTATCCCAGTGTCCGTGTGTCCCAGTATCCC
>NC_048573.1:74923180-74935680 GCF_013265735.2 Oncorhynchus mykiss
CATTTTCAGTATCTCTGTCATATACAGTACCTCTGTCATACATCTCTGTCATAAATCTCTGGTTGTCAGCTCATCACCTAGGCTTCAGTTATGTCTGGGATATACATGGTCGCGTGCTTGGCTGTAGGGACTTGGCTGTAAGGCAGAGAACAAAAGAAAGATGAGTTAGCACGCAAGGAAGAGTGAATATACGCTAGCAGACAAGGCACACTGATTGCAATCAGTAGCTGACTGAAATTCTGAAGAGAAATCAGTGGTGTTGCCAGTAAGTTATGAAGCCCCACAGCGACAGCGATTGATATGTACGGGTGTTTTCTGCTTCAGCCAAACATCCTTTATATATACACGAGCCTGCCTGTTGTACGGAGCTCTCTATCTGAGTCAGATTTAATCTCACACACATCACACACACCTCACACACACATCACACCTCACACACATCACACACACACCTCACACACATCACACACCTCACACACACCACACACACACATCACACACCTCACACACCTCACACACATCACACACACACATCACACACATCACACACACCTCACACACACCTCACACACACCTCACACACATCACACACACCTCACACACACCTCACACACATCACACACACCTCACACACATCACACACACCTCACACACATCACACACACATCACACACACCTCACACACATCACACACACCTCACACCCATCACACACACCACACACACCTCACACACATCAGACACACCTCACACACATCACACACACCTCACACACATCACACACACCTCACACACATAAGATATCACAAGTGCAACTCATCTACAGTAAATCACCTACAGCATATCACCTACAGCATATCACCTACAGTAAATCACCTACAGCATTTCACCTACAGTAAATCACCTACAGTAAATCATTTACAGGAAATCACCCACAGCATATCACCTACAGTAAATCACCTACAGTAAATCATCTACAGTAAATCACCTACAGTAAATCATCTACAGTAAATCACCTACAGCATATCACCTACAGTAAATCACCTACAGCATATCACCTACAGCATATCACCTACAGTAAATCACCTACAGCAAGTCACCTACAGTAAAATACCTACAGTAAATCATCTACAGTAAATCACCTACAGCAAATCATCTACAGTAAATCACCTACAGCACATAACCTACAGTAAATCACCTACAGTAAATAATCTACAGTAAATCACCTACAGCACATAACCTACAGTAAATCACCTACAGTAAATCATATACAGTAAATAAACTACAGTAAATCAGCTACAGCATATCACCTACAGTAAATCACCTACAGTAAATCATCTACAGTAAATCACCTACAGCAAATCACCTACAGTAAATCACCTACAGTAAATCATATACAGTAAATAAACTACAGTAAATCAGCTACAGCATATCACCTACAGAAAATCACCTACAGTAAATCATCTACAGTAAATCACCTACAGCATATAACCTACAGTAAATCACCTACAGTAAATCATCTACAGTAAATCACCTACAGTAAAGCTGGAAGAAAGCATCCAATTTACACCTAATTGCTTCAATGCCATCTCTGTTCTATTCTGTTCTACTGTAATATATTCTAATATGGTATATATCATTCTACTGTATTCTACTCTGTTGTATTTTATTCTACTGTATTCTATTCTGTTGTTTTCTGTTGAATTCTATTATACTGTATTCTATTCTAATATATTCTATTCTGTTGAATTCTATTCTACTGTATTCTATTCTGTTGTATTCTATTCTACTGTATTCTATTCTGTTGTATTCTATTTTACTGTATTCAATTCTACTGTATTCTATTCTATTGTAATATATTCTGTTGTGTTCTAATCTGTTACATTCTATTCTACTGTATTCTAATCTGTTGTATTCAATTCTACTGCATTCTACTCTGTTCTATTATATTCTACTGTATTCTATTCTGTTGTATTCTATTCTACTGTAATCTATTCTGTTGTATTCTGTTCTACTGTATTCCATTCTGTTGTATTCTATTCTGTTGTATTCTGTTCTAATGTATTCTATTTTGTTGTATTCTATTCTGTTGTATTCTGTTCTAATCTGTCCAATTGTAATATATTCTACCACACTATTCTATTCTGTTATATTCTGTCCAATTGTAATATATTCTAATCCACTGTATTCTACTCTGTTGTATTCTGTTCTCTGATCACTCCAGGGGTTCCTGTGGAGTTCTCGAATCACTCGTCCAACTGAACCTTGATCAGAAATGGAGCATACTAACTACATCTAACTTTACATCATGAAGCATACTAACTATACATCATGGAGCATACTAACTATACATCTAACTATACATCATGGAGCATACTAAGTATACATCATGGAGCATTCTAACTATACATCTAACTATACATCATGGAGCATACTAACTATACATCATGGAGCATACTAACTACATCTCACTATATATCATGGAGCATACTAACTATACATCATGGAGCATTCTAACTATACATCTAACTATACATCATGGAGCATTCTAACTATACATCATGGAGCATACTAACTATACATCATGGAGCATTCTAACTACACATCAAACTATACATCATGGAGCATACTAACTATACATCATGGAGCATACTAACTATACATCTAACTATACATCATGGAGCATACTAACTACACATCACGGAGCATTCTAACTATATATCATGGAGCATACTAACTATACATCATGGAGCATACTAACTATACATCATGGAGCATACTAACTATACATCATGGAGCATACTAACTACACATCTAACTATACATCATGGAGCATACTAACTATACATCATGGAGCATTCTAACTATACATCTAACTATACATCATGGAGCATACTAACTATACATCTAACTATACATCATGGAGCATACTAACTATACATCTTACTATACATCATGGAGCATACTAACTATACATCATGGAGCATTCTAACTATACATCTAACTATACATCATGGAGCATACTAACTATACATCAAACTATACATCATGGAGCATACTAACTATACATCATGGAGCATACTAACTATACATCTAACTATACATCATGGAGCATACTAACTATACATCATGAAGCATACTAACTATACATCTAACTATACATCATGGAGCATACTAACTATACATCATGGAGCATTCTAACTATACATCTAACTATACATCATGGAGCATTCTAACTATACATCATGGAGCATACTAACTATACATCATGGAGCATTCTAACTATACATCAAACTATACATCATGGAGCATTCTAACTATACATCATGGAGCATACTAACTATACATCATGGAGCATTCTAACTATACATCATGGAGCATACTAACTATACATCATGGAGCATACTAACTATACATCTTGGAGCATTCTAACTATACATCAAACTATACATCATGGAGCATACTAACTATACACCATAGAGCATTCTAACTATACATCTAACTATACATCATGGAGCATACTAACTATACATCATGGAGCATTCTAACTATACATCATGGAGCATTCTAACTATACATCAAACTATACATCATGGAGCATACTAACTATACATCATGGAGCATTCTAACTATACATCTAACTATACATCATGGAGCATACTAACTATACATCAAACTATACATCATGGAGCATACTAACTATACATCATGGAGCATACTAACTATACATCTAACTATACATCATGGAGCATACTAACTATACATCATGGAGCATACTAACTATACATCTAACTATACATCATGGAGCATACTAACTATACATCATGGAGCATACTAACTATATATCATGGAGCATACTAACTATACATCATGGAGCATTCTAACTACACATCAAACTATACATCATGGAGCATACTAACTATGCATCATGGAGCATACTAACTATACATCATGGAGCATACTAACTATACATCATGGAGCATTCTAACTATACATCATGGAGCATACTAACTATACATCATGGAGCATACTAACTATATATCATGGAGCATACTAACTATACATCATGGAGCATTCTAACTACACATCTAACTATACATCATGGAGCATACTAACTATACATCATGGAGCATACTAACTATATATCATGGAGCATACTAACTATACATCATGGAGCATACTAACTATACATCATGGAGCATTCTAACTACACATCAAACTATACATCATGGAGCATACTAACTATACACCATAGAGCATACTAACTATACATCTAACTATACATCATGGAGCATACTAACTATACATCATGGAGCATACTAACTATACATCTAACTATACATCATGGAGCATACTAACTATACATCATGGAGCATACTAACTATACATCTAACTATACATCATGGAGCATACTAACTATACACCATAGAGCATACTAACTATACATCTAACTATACATCATGGAGCATACTAACTATACACCATAGAGCATACTAACTATACATCTAACTATACATCATGGAGCATACTAACTATACATCATGGAGCATACTAACTATACATCTAACTATACATCATGGAGCATACTAACTATACACCATAGAGCATACTAACTATACATCTAACTATACATCATGGAGCATACTAACTATACATCATGGAGCATACTAACTATACATCATGGAGCATACTAACTATACATCTAACTATACATCATGGAGCATTCTAACTATACATCATGGAGCATACAAACTATACATCATGGAGCATACTAACTATACATCTAACTATACATCATGGAGCATACTAACTATACATCATGGAGCATACTAACTATACATCATGGAGCATACTAACTATACATCATGGAGCATACTAACTACACATCTAACTATACATCATGGAGCATTCTAACTATATATCATGGGGCATTCTAACTATACATCATGGAGCATACTAACTATACATCATGGAGCATTCTAACTATACATCTAACTATACATCATTGGGCATACTAACTATACATCATGGGGCATTCTAACTATACATCATGGGGCATTCTAACTATACATCATGGAGCATACTAACTATACATCATGGGGCATTCTAACTATATATCATGGGGCATTCTAACTATACATCATGGAGCATACTAACTATACATCATGGAGCATTCTAACTATACATCTAACTATACATCATTGGGCATACTAACTATACATCATGGGGCATTCTAACTATATATCATGGGGCATTCTAACTATACATCATGGAGCATACTAACTATACATCTAACTATACATCATGGAGCATACTAACTATACATCTAACTATACATCATGGAGCATACTAACTATACATCATGGAGCATACTAACTATACATCTAACTATACATCATGGAGCATACTCACTATACATCATGGGGCATTCTAACTATATATCATGGGGCATTCTAACTATACATCATGGAGCATTCTAACTATACATCTAACTATACATCATGGAGCATACTCACTATACATCATGGAGCATACTAACTATACATCATGGAGCATTCTAACTATACATCATGGAGCATACTAACTATACATCATGGAGCATTCTAACTATACATCTAACTTTACATCATGGAGCATACTAACTATACATCATGGAGCATACTCACTATACATCATGGAGCATTCTAACTATACATCATGGAGCATACTAACTATACATCATGGAGCATACTCACTATACATCATGGAGCATTCTAACTATACATCATGGAGCATACTAACTATACATCTAACTATACATCATGGGGCATACTAACTATACATCTAACTATACATTGTGGAGCATACTAACTATACATCATGGAGCATACTAACTATACATCTTACTATACATCATGGAGCATACTCACTATACATCATGGAGCATTCTAACTATACATCTAACTATACATCATGGGGCATACTAACTATACATCATGGAGCATACTCACTATACATCATGGAGCATTCTAACTATACATCTAACTATACATTGTGGAGCATACTAACTATACATCATGGAGCATACTAACTATACATCTTACCATACATCATGGAGCATACTAACTATACATCTTACTATACATCATGGAGCATACTCACTATACATCATGGAGCATTCTAACTATACATCTAACTATACATCATGGAGCATACTAACTATACATCTAACTATACACCATGGAGCATACTAACTATACATCTTACTATACATCATGGAGCATACTCACTATACATCATGGAGCATTCTAACTATACATCTAACTATACATCATGGAGCATTCTAACTATACATCACGGAGCATACTAACTATACATCATGGAGCATACTAACTATACATCATGGAGCATACTAACTATACATCTTACTATACATCATGGAGCATTCTAACTATACATCATGGAGCATACTAACTATACATCTTACTATACATCATGGAGCATACTCACTATACATCATGGAGCATTCTAACTATACATCATGGAGCATACTAACTATACATCTAACTATATATCATGGAGCATACTAACTATACATCATGGAGCATACTAACTATACATCATGGAGCATACTAACTACACATCTAACTATACATCATGGAGCATTCTAACTATATATCATGGGGCATTCTAACTATACATCTAACTATACATCATTGGGCATACTAACTATACATCATGGGGCATTCTAACTATATATCATGGGGCATTCTAACTATACATCTAACTATACATCATGGAGCATACTAACTATACATCATGGAGCATTCTAACTATACATCTAACTATACATCATTGGGCATACTAACTATACATCATGGGGCATTCTAACTATACATCATGGGGCATTCTAACTATACATCATGGAGCATACTAACTATACATCATGGAGCATTCTAACTATACATCATGGAGCATACTAACTATACATCATGGAGCATTCTAACTATACATCTAACTTTACATCATGGAGCATACTAACTATACATCATGGAGCATACTCACTATACATCATGGAGCATTCTAACTATACATCATGGAGCATACTAACTATACATCATGGAGCATACTCACTATACATCATGGAGCATTCTAACTATACATCATGGAGCATACTAACTATACATCTAACTATACATCATGGGGCATACTAACTATACATCTAACTATACATTGTGGAGCATACTAACTATACATCATGGAGCATACTAACTATACATCTTACTATACATCATGGAGCATACTCACTATACATCATGGAGCATTCTAACTATACATCTAACTATACATCATGGGGCATACTAACTATACATCATGGAGCATACTCACTATACATCATGGAGCATTCTAACTATACATCTAACTATACATTGTGGAGCATACTAACTATACATCATGGAGCATACTAACTATACATCTTACCATACATCATGGAGCATACTAACTATACATCTTACTATACATCATGGAGCATACTCACTATACATCATGGAGCATTCTAACTATACATCTAACTATACATCATGGAGCATACTAACTATACACCATGGAGCATACTAACTATACATCTAACTATACACCATGGAGCATACTAACTATACATCTTACTATACATCATGGAGCATACTCACTATACATCATGGAGCATTCTAACTATACATCTAACTATACATCATGGAGCATTCTAACTATACATCACGGAGCATACTAACTATACATCATGGAGCATACTAACTATACATCATGGAGCATACTAACTATACATCTTACTATACATCATGGAGCATTCTAACTATACATCATGGAGCATACTAACTATACATCTTACTATACATCATGGAGCATACTCACTATACATCATGGAGCATTCTAACTATACATCATGGAGCATACTAACTATACATCTAACTATATATCATGGAGCATACTAACTATACATCATGGAGCATACTAACTATACATCATGGAGCATACTAACTACACATCTAACTATACATCATGGAGCATTCTAACTATATATCATGGGGCATTCTAACTATACATCTAACTATACATCATTGGGCATACTAACTATACATCATGGGGCATTCTAACTATATATCATGGGGCATTCTAACTATACATCTAACTATACATCATGGAGCATACTAACTATACATCATGGAGCATTCTAACTATACATCTAACTATACATCATTGGGCATACTAACTATACATCATGGGGCATTCTAACTATACATCATGGGGCATTCTAACTATACATCATGGAGCATTCTAACTATACATCATGGGGCATTCTAACTATACATCATGGAGCATACTAACTATACATCATGGGGCATTCTAACTATATATCATGGGGCATTCTAACTATACATCATGGAGCATACTAACTATACATCTAACTATACATCATGGAGCATACTAACTATACATCTAACTATACATCATGGAGCATACTAACTATACATCATGGAGCATACTAACTATACATCTAACTATACATCATGGAGCATACTCACTATACATCATGGAGCATTCTAACTATACATCTAACTATACATCATGGAGCATACTCACTATACATCATGGAGCATTCTAACTATACATCTAACTTTACATCATGGAGCATACTAACTATACATCTAACTTTACATCATGGAGCATACTAACTATACATCATGGAGCATACTAACTATACATCTAACTATACATCATGGAGCATACTAACTATACATCTAACTATACATCATGGAGCATACTAACTATACATCATGGAGCATACTAACTATACATCTAACTATACATCATGGAGCATACTAACTATACATCATGGAGCATACTCACTATACATCATGGAGCATTCTAACTATACATCTAACTATACATTGTGGAGCATACTAACTATACATCATGGAGCATACTAACTATACATCTTACTATACATCATGGAGCATACTCACTATACATCATGGAGCATTCTAACTATACATCTAACTATACATCATGGGGCATACTAACTATACATCATGGAGCATACTCACTATACATCATGGAGCATTCTAACTATACATCTAACTATACATTGTGGAGCATACTAACTATACATCATGGAGCATACTAACTATACATCTTACTATACATCATGGAGCATACTAACTATACATCTTACTATACATCATGGAGCATACTCACTATACATCATGGAGCATTCTAACTATACATCTAACTATACATCATGGAGCATACTAACTATACACCATGGAGCATACTAACTATACATCTAACTATACACCATGGAGCATACTAACTATACATCTTACTATACATCATGGAGCATACTCACTATACATCATGGAGCATTCTAACTATACATCTAACTATACATCATGGAGCATTCTAACTATACATCACGGAGCATACTAACTATACATCATGGAGCATACTAACTATACATCATGGAGCATACTAACTATACATCTTACTATACATCATGGAGCATTCTAACTATACATCATGGAGCATACTAACTATACATCTTACTATACATCATGGAGCATACTCACTATACATCATGGAGCATTCTAACTATACATCATGGAGCATACTAACTATACATCTTACTATACATCATGGAGCATACTCACTATACATCATGGAGCATTCTAACTATACATCATGGAGCATACTAACTATACATCTAACTATATATCATGGAGCATACTAACTATACATCATGGAGCATACTAACTATACATCATGGAGCATTCTAACTATATATCATGGAGCATACTAACTATACATCATGGAGCATACTAACTATACATCATGGAGCATTCTAACTATACATCATGGAGCATACTAACTATACATCATGGAGCATACTAACTATACATCATGGAGCATACTAACTATACATCATGGAGCATACTAACTATACATCATGGAGCATACTAACTATACATCATGGAGCATTCTAACTATACATCATGGAGCATACTCACTATACATCATGGAGCATTCTAACTATACATCTAACTATACATCATGGAGCATACTAACTATACATCATGGAGCATACTAACTATACATCTAACTATACATCATGGAGCATACTAACTATACATCATGGAGCATACTAACTATACATCATGGAGCATACTAACTATACATCATGGAGCATACTAACTATACATCATGGAGCATACTCACTATACATCATGGAGCATTCTAACTATACATCTAACTATACATCATGGAGCATACTAACTATACATCATGGAGCATACTAACTATACATCATGGAGCATTCTAACTATATATCATGGGGCATTCTAACTATACATCATGGAGCATACTAACTATACATCTAACTATACATCATGGAGCATACTAACTATACATCTAACTATACATCATGGAGCATACTAACTATACATCATGGAGCATACTAACTATACATCTAACTATACATCATGGAGCATACTCACTATACATCATGGAGCATTCTAACTATACATCTAACTATACATCATGGAGCATACTCACTATACATCATGGAGCATTCTAACTATACATCTAACTTTACATCATGGAGCATACTAACTATACATCTAACTTTACATCATGGAGCATACTAACTATACATCATGGAGCATACTAACTATACATCTAACTATACATCATGGAGCATACTAACTATACATCTAACTATACATCATGGAGCATACTCACTATACATCATGGAGCATACTAACTATACATCATGGAGCATACTAACTATACATCATGGAGCATTCTAACTATACATCATGGAGCATACTAACTATACATCTAACTATACATCATGGAGCATACTAACTATACATCATGGAGCATACTCACTATACATCATGGAGCATTCTAACTATACATCTAACTATACATTGTGGAGCATACTAACTATACATCATGGAGCATACTAACTATACATCTTACTATACATCATGGAGCATACTCACTATACATCATGGAGCATTCTAACTATACATCTAACTATACATCATGGGGCATACTAACTATACATCATGGAGCATACTCACTATACATCATGGAGCATTCTAACTATACATCTAACTATACATTGTGGAGCATACTAACTATACATCATGGAGCATACTAACTATACATCTTACTATACATCATGGAGCATACTAACTATACATCTTACTATACATCATGGAGCATACTCACTATACATCATGGAGCATTCTAACTATACATCTAACTATACATCATGGAGCATACTAACTATACACCATGGAGCATACTAACTATACATCTAACTATACACCATGGAGCATACTAACTATACATCTTACTATACATCATGGAGCATACTCACTATACATCATGGAGCATTCTAACTATACATCTAACTATACATCATGGAGCATTCTAACTATACATCACGGAGCATACTAACTATACATCATGGAGCATACTAACTATACATCATGGAGCATACTAACTATACATCTTACTATACATCATGGAGCATTCTAACTATACATCATGGAGCATTCTAACTATACATCTAACTATACATCATGGAGCATACTCACTATACATCATGGAGCATTCTAACTATACATCTAACTATACATCATGGAGCATTCTAACTATACATCACGGAGCATACTAACTATACATCATGGAGCATACTAACTATACATCATGGAGCATACTAACTATACATCTTACTATACATCATGGAGCATACTCACTATACATCATGGAGCATTCTAACTATACATCATGGAGCATACTAACTATACATCATGGAGCATACTAACTATACATCTTACTATACATCATGGAGCATTCTAACTATACATCTAACTATACATCATGGAGCATACTAACTATACATCATGGAGCATACTAACTATACATCTAACTATACATCATGGAGCATACTAACTATACATCATGGAGCATACTAACTATACATCATGGAGCATTCTAACTATACATCATGGGGCATACTAACTATACATCATGGAGCATTCTAACTATACATCATGGAGCATACTAACTATACATCATGGAGCATTCTAACTATACATCATGGAGCATACTAACTATACATCATGGAGCATTCTAACTATACATCATGGAGCATACTAACTATACATCATGGAGGATTCTAACTATACATCATGGAGCAGAGTAACTACATGTTTTAAATATTTTTCCTGGGAGGTGTGAGCTCACCAGAGAACAGACTTATAACTGTAAGAGCCAGTCAGTGATTATTTAATAGCAGGATTATCCTACATTTACGCTGTTGTACAAACAACACACACACAAGCACTCGCGCAAACACACACACACACACACACACACACACACACACACACGTTGTCCTTACACCACCAGACTTGAGGGCTGATATCTTTGCCAGGGGACTGTCACGTTGCT
>NC_048573.1:74940680-74975680 GCF_013265735.2 Oncorhynchus mykiss
AACAGCAAACTTTCCAGGACATGGACATCTCTTATATGGGCAGAAATCTTAAATTCTTGTTAATCTCACTGCACTGTCCGATTTACAGTAGCTATTACAGTGAAATAATACCATGCTATTGTTTGAGGAGAATGCACAATTATGAACTTGAAAATATATTATTAATAAACCAATTAGGCACATTTGGGCAGTCTTGATTCAACATTTTGAACAGATATGCAATGGTTCATTGGATCAGTCTAACACTTTTCACATACATTATTTAGCTGTGTGAAAACCAATTTATCTAGAATTTTGCTTACGAATGGAAGGTTTGAGATGGCTGAAAAATTCTAAATTCTAAGAGCTGAGAAATCTAGATTACTTTTCTTCAGAAGTGGTTTTACCATAACAGTTTTTAGTGCAGTGGGGAAAGTGCCTGTGCACAGGAAGTGATTAACAATAGCTTGCACTTCTTCAGATATGCAATTAAAAACTTTGAAGAAGGTTGTGGGGATGGGATCGAGAAGGCATGTAGAAGGCTTAAGTTGTGATATCACTTTCCAGAGAATGTCTGCGTCAACCAGGGGAACATAAATCCATAGTGCCTTTGTGTGGTAGGCTCGGGTACAAATCATTAAACTTCTTGTCACGTCTTGCTAGACTGATACCCAGCCTAATGATGGTTATTTTATCTCTGAAATATGTCGCAAACTCATCACATTTAGATGTGGAGGAAAGTTCACATAGATTTGCGGGGGTAGGATTTATCAGGCCATCAATGGTCGAGAAGAGCACTGTTTAATTATTCTGATTATTAGTGATCAAGTTAGAAAAACGAGCCTGTCTGGCATTTCTAAGGGCCTTGTTATATATGCCAAGAAACTCTGTCAGAATATCATAATGGACCTGCAACTTTGACTTTCTTCACTTTCGCTCTGCCTTTCTTCAACTTCTCTTTAATTGATTAGTTTCCTCACCTCATCCAAGGGGCTTTCCATTTGGATGTGGCCTTTTTCAACCTTACTGGAGATCTGGCATCAATGGTTGCCCTTCATGTGCTATTAAAGTTCTCAGCTAAATCTTCACAAGAGAAAGGTAGAATAGGTGATGGAGTATTGTTCATACACTCAATAAAATCTGTAGTCACTTCAGAGGTCAGATACAGTACTGTGCAAAAGTATTCATCCCCCTTGGCGTATTTTCCTATTTTGCTGCGATACAACCTGTTATTAAAATAGATTTTTATTTGGAATTACATGTAAAGGACGTATACAAAATCGTCCAAACTAGTGAAATGAAGAAAATGACTAGTTTCAAAAAAATCTCTAAAATAAAAAACGGGAAAGTGGTGTGTGCATATGTATTCACCCCCTTTGCTATGAAGCCCCGAAATAAGACCTGGTGCAACCAATTACCTTCAGAAGTCACATGATTAGTTAAAGCAAGTCCACCTGTGTGCAATCTAAGTGTCACATGATCTGAGTATATTAAACACCTGTTCTGAAAAGCCCCAGAGTCTGTAACACCAATAAGCAAAGAGTGATGAGAGGTGTTGGGTTTGCGCCAGACATAGTGTTTTCCTTGATGGCCAAAAAGCTAAATTTTAGTCTCATCTGACCAGAGTACCTTCTTCCATATGTCTGGGGAGTCTAACACATGCCTTTTGGCGAACACCAAACGTGTTTGCTTATTTCTTTCTTTAAGCAATGTCTTTTTTTTCTGGCCACTCTTCCATAAGGCCCAGCTCTGTGAAGTGTATGGCTTAAAGTGGTCCTATGGACAGATACTCCAATCTCCGCTGTGGAGCTTTGTAACTCCTTCAGGGTTATCTTTGGTCTCTTTGTTGCCTCTCTGATTAATGGCCTCCTTGCCTTGTCCGTTTGGTGGGCGGCCCTCTCTTGGCAGGTTTGTTGTGGTGCCAAATTCTTTCCATTTTTTAATAATGGATTTAATGGTGCTCCGTGGGATGTTCAAAGTTTCTAATATTTTTTTATAACCCAACCCTGATCTTTACTTATCAACAACTTTGTCCCTGACCTGTTTGGAGAGCTCCTTGGTCTTCATGGTGCCACTTGCTTGGTGGTGCCCCTTGCTTTGTGGTGTTGCAGACTCTGGGGCCTTTCAGAACAGATTTATATAAACTGAGATCATGTGACACTTAGATTGCACACAGGTGGACTTTATTTAACTAGTTATGTGACTTCTGAAGGTAATTGGTTGCACCAGATCTTATTTAGGGGCTTCATAGCAAAGGGGCTGAATACATATGCACGCACCACTTTTCTGTTTATAATGTTTTGTAATTCTTTGAAACAGGTCATTTTCTTCATTTCACTAGTTTGGACTATTTTGTATATGTCCATTACATGAAATCCAAATAAAAATCTATTTAAATTACAGGTTGTAAAGCAACAAAATAGGAAAAACTCCCAAGGGGGATGAATACTTTTGCAAGGCGCTGTAAAGCTGTCTTGTGAGATGTGCAGCACGGCTGTGAGATGACCTCAAACTTGCCCACAGGCTGGACGGCTGGGAGAGGACCTCAAACGTGCCCACATGCTGGACGGCTGGGAGAGGACCTCAAACGTGCCCACATGCTGGACGGCTGGGAGAGGACCTCAAACGTGCCCACAGGCTGGACGGCTGGGAGAGGACCTCAAACGTGCCCACATGCTGGATGACTGGGAGAGGACCTCGAACGTGCCCACATGCTGGACGGCTGGGAGAGGACCTCGAACGTGCCCACAGGCTGGACGGCTGGGAGAGGACCTCGAACGTGCCCACAGGCTGGACGGCTGGGAGATGACCTCGAACGTGCCCACAGGCTGGATGGCTGGGAGAGGACCTCGAATGTGCCCACAGGCTGGACGGCTGGGAGATGACCTCGAACGTGCCCACAGGCTGGACGGCTGGGAGATGACCTAGGACTAGGAATCTCCCTAGTCCTTGCCGATGACAAGCATTCTATAGCGGTTTCAGGGGTTGTGTGGTGGATGAGCGGTATATGCCTGCGAGGTCTCTGTGTTTTCTGGTTGCCAGGACAATGGACAGCAATGGAAAGTATTCCCCAGAGGCAGGATCCCGGACAGCAATGGGAGGTATTCCCTAGAGGCAGGACCACGGACAGCAATGGGATGTATTCCCTAGAGGCAGGATCACGGACAGCAATGGGAGGAATTCCCTAGAGGCAGGACGCCGGACAGCAATCGGAAGTATTCCCTAGAGGCAGGATCCTGGACAGCAATGGGAGGTATTCCCCAGGGGCAGGACCCCGGACAGCAATCGGAAATATTCCCCAGAGACAGGATCCCGGAAAGCAATGGGAGGTATTCCCTAGAGGCAGGACCACGGACAGCAATAGGAAGTATTCCCCAGAGGCAGGATCCTGGACAGCAATGGGAGGTATTCCCCAGAGGCAGGACCACGGACAGCTCAGGGGAAACTGCCAGACTGCAGCGGAACAGCCACACCTGTCTCTGTCAGGTGAAACCAATCAGGGGCCTCTACTTAACAGCGTCCTGGGTTTGTTTTTTCCCCCTTGACCCCGGCAGGTGAATGAGGAGGAGGCTATTGGAGAGACTAAACATACGGTGGAGAAGGTTTACCGGGAATAAGAGAACTGAAGATTTCCACATGGAGTGAACCCCGAAAGACCCAGAGTTTAGGACCTTCCGCTGATGACAACGTATTTACTTTGTTTGAGTTCTGGAACACTGCCTGTACCTGAGTTCTGGAACACTGCCTCTACCTGAGTTCTGGAACACTGCCTGTACCTGAGTTCTGGAACGCTGCCTGTACCTGAGTTCTGGAACACTGCCTGTACCTGAGTTCTGGAACACTGCCTGTACCTGAGTTCTGGAACACTGCCTGTATCTGAGTTATGGAACACTGCCTGTACCTGAGTTCTGGAACACTGCCTGTACCTGAGTTCTGGAACACTGCCTGTACCTGAGTTCTGAACACTGCCTGTACCTGAGTTCTGAAACGCTGCCTGTACCTGAGTTCTGGAACGCTGCCTGTACCTGAGTTGTGGAACGCTGCCGGTACCTGAGTTCTGGAACGCTGCCTGTACCTGAGTTCTGGAACGCTGCCTGTACCTGAGTTCTGGAACACTGCCTGTAACTGAGTTTTGGAACACTGCCTGTACCTGTTAACCCTTCAGGTGGGCTGGTGGTGTGTTTTTGTATGTGTGTAAACCCTGCCTTACCAAGATCATGGCTCCGAAACTGCCACAATACCCATAACATGACGCAGCCACCACAATGCTTAAACATGTGAAGAGCAGTACTCAGTGATGTGTTGGATTTACCCCAAACATAGTCCTTTGTAATCAAGAGAAAAGTAAATGTCTTCGCCAATGTTTTTGCAGTATTACTAAAGTGTCTTGTTGCAAACAGGATGTTTTGGCATATTATTATTTTTTCATTACAGGCTTCGTTCTTGAATACTTATTGACTCAAGAGATTTCAGCTTCAGATTAACTTAACTTCTAAAATGTTCTACAAACAACATTCCACGTTGACAGTATGGGGTTATCGTCTGTGTGTAAATCTGTGACACAAAATCGCAATTTAATTAATTTTTAAAATTCAGGCTGTAACATAACCAAAAAAGTCAAATGGGTTTTGAATACTTTCTGAAGGCACTGTACATACTATACATATATGGAGGATCGTTGAACGTCACGGACCTCATGGGAAGGCTGTGAGGGTGTACTTGTTTTTACAGACATGATCAGATCTCCCAATGCCTTGAGAAATAATCCATGTACGTGAACTGCACCAGACTGCACTTTTGTTCATCTCTCTGCATTTAGGTATAATTAGATTGATGTATATATCCACTGCCCGTTCTCTAATTAGCTCTATGTTCAAATGACTTATTTGTATATGTGTGCAAACTCCTATGTCTGTATTCTGTCCCTAAATGTTGTCTATCACTAGCAGCACCGTATCACCAAGTAACATTCTGAGAAGAGAAGGAGAGTTAGAGGATGTGGAAGGGGGAGGAGAGAGGGAGAGGATGTGGAGAGGGAGAGGATGGGGGAGGAGAGAGGGAGAAGATGTGGAGAGGATGTGGGAGGGGAGGGGGAGGAGAGAGGGATGGGAGGGGGAGGAGAGTGTGAGAGGATGTGGGAGGGGAGGGAGAGGAGAGAGGGAGGGGAGGGGAGGGGGAGGAGAGTGTGAGAGCATGTGGGAGGGGAGGGAGAGGAGAGAGGGAGGGGAGGGGGAGGAGAGAGGGAGGGTAGGGGGAGGAGAGTGTGAGAGGATGTGGGAGGGGAGGGAGAGGAGAGTGTGAGAGGATGTGGGAGGGGAGGGGGAGGAGAGGATGGCGAGCCGAGAAGGAGAGGGGGGAGGAGAGAAGGAGCGAGGGAGAGAAAGTGGGGGAGATGTAAGGCAGGGAAAGGTACTGTCACCAAGGCAACAGGTTGGTGGCAGGCAGGCAGGCAGGCTCTGCTGCGTGTGTGTGCGTGCGCTTGCATGTGGTTCGAGTTAAGTTGGTCTTTTTATCAATATGACTGGCTGTCAGAGAAGGTCTTCAAGAGGAAAAGAGGATCTGAGGTATAGTATAGTTAGAAGATAGTTGTGGCCTTGAAGTGTGACATGTTTAAGAGTTTTAATGGATTTAATTTACATACCAGCTTTCATCTGAGAGATGTGAACGGTTCTAAAATAGTAGGTTGGGATACGTCCCAAAATGGCACCCTATTCCCTACAGTGGACTACTTTTGACCCGAAAGAAGTGCACTCCATAGGGCATAGGGTGCCATTAGGGATGCAATGTGACTTCCACCACCCACTGATCGGCAGATCTAAGACATTCCACCTGATTTGGACCCCCCCCCCCCTCCGGAGAAATCACTGTTTTTTATTTTATTTATGTAACCCTTGTGATTGTTTTGATTACTGTGTCTCATGCCCCTCATCAGAGAGGAGCAAACTCATAATCAACGCCTCTTTTACCAGAAAGTAACTTTCTTCCTCCCCATCACCATTATCATCATCACCATCACAGAAAAAAAATGGCACAGTTTGACAAGGTGATGAAAGGTGACTGCACTGATTGGTTGAGTTCACTACAGTTGATGGGGCCAGGGAACGTGGCAATGTCTTGCTGTCATGCTGATAAACTGCGCAGTTAGATTGACATTTTAGTCATTTAGTAGATGCTCTTGTTAAAAATTATGGATCTTCCGCAAACTTAAAATGGGGGCTGAACACACAGATTCCACATGTGTTGCCTTGTCGGTGTATTACAGTTGAAGTCGGAAGTTTACATACACCTTAGCCAAATACATTTAACCTCAGTTTTTCACAATTCCTGACATTGAATCTGAATAAACATTACCTGTCTTAGGTCAGCTAGGATCTCTACTTTATTGTAAGAATGTGAAAAGTCAGAATAATAGTAGAGAGAATGATTAATTTCAGCTTTTATTTCTTTCATCACATTCCCAGTGGGTCAGAAGGTTACATATGCTCCATTAGTATTGGGTAGCATTGCCTTTAAACCGTTTAACTTGGGTCAAACATTTCTGGTAGCCTTCCACAAGCTTCCCACAATACGTTGGGTGAATTTTGGCCCATTCCTCCTGACAGAGCTGGTGTAACTGAGTCAGGTTTGTAGGCTTCCTTGCTCGCATACGCTTTTTCAGTTCTGCTCTCAAATTTTCTATAAGATTAAGGTCAGGGCTTTGTGATGGCCACTCCAATACCTTGACTTTGTTGTCCTGAAGCCATTTTGCCACAACTTTGGAAGTATGCTTGTGGTCATTGTCCATTTGGAAGACCATTGTTGCTTCAATATATCCACCTAATTTTCCTTCCTCGTGATGTCATCTATTTTGTAAAGTGCACCACTACCTCCTGCAGCAAAGCACCCCCACAACATGATGCTGCCACCACACCGTTCACAGTTGGGATGGTGTTCTTCAGCTCTCCCTTTTTCCTCTAAACATAACAATGGTCATTATGGCCAAACAGTACTATTTTTGTTTCATCAGACTGAAGGACATTTTTCCAAAAAGTACGATATTTGTCCCCATGTGCAGTTGCAAACCGTAGTCTGGCTTTTTTATGGCGGTTTTGGAGCAGTGGCTTCTTCCTTGCTGAGCGGCCTTTCAGGTTATGTCGATATAGGACTCGTTTTACTGTGGATATAGATACGTTTGTACCTGTTTCCTCCAGCGTCTTCACAAGATCCTTTGCTGTTGTTCTGTGATTCATTTGCACTTTTCGCACCAAAGTAAGTTCATCTCTAGGAGACAGAACGTGTCTCCTTCTTGAGCAGTATGACGGCTGCGTGGTCCCATGGTGTTTATACTTGTGTACTATTGTTTGTAGAGATGAATGTGGTACCTTCAGGCATTTGGAAATTGGTCCCAAGAATGAACCAGACTTGTGGATTTCTGCAATTTTCTTCTGATGTCTTGCAAAGAGGCACTGAATTTGAAGGTAGGCCTTGAAATATATCCACAGGTACACCTCAAATTGACTCAAAATATGTAAATTAGCCTATCTGAAGCTTCTAAAGCCATGACATCATTTTCTGGAATTTTCCAAGCTGTTTAAAGGCACAGTCAACTTAGTGAATGTAAACTTCTGACCCACTGGAATTGTGATACAGTGAATTATAAGTGAAATAATCTGTCTGTAAACAATTGTTGGAAAAATGACTTGTGTCATGCAGAAAGTAGATGTAGATGTCCTAACCGTCAAAACTATAGTTTGTTAACAAGAAATGTGTGGAGTGGTTGAAAAACGAGTTTTAATGACTCCAACCTAAGTGTATGTAAACTTCCAACTCCCACTGTATGTTTGGATATCGCACCCTGGCAGTTACTGTTGTTTGTACATCTTGAGACATGGTAGAGACAACATAGCGACTACCACTTCCTGCCTGCTACCAGCTGCAGCTCACTCTATACTGTCTGCAGTGCACTGAATCAGTCCTGAGCCCCCAAAAATCACCAGCCAGCTAAGTTACATCTCAGTTTTTTTTTGTCAATGAATCTAGTCAGGCACATTGAGCAGAAGGTCACGTTAGTTAAATCAGCTTATCACTGGCGACGTGTGTGTCTGCCCCAATGTCATATTGGTTTTTTTTCACATGATCTATTAACAGAGTGTGTGTCTTGCCTGGCGGTGTTTCGCAGGTCCTGCGGTGACCAGTTTGCGTTACGGAACAGGTCACGTCAGGTCACAGAATGTTCGGGTTTTAGAATTTAGGAATGTTGAAAATAGTGGCAGTTGGGATGTCACGTGCACATCGTCTCAATTCACCGTTTTGGTTGTTGTTGTTCTGATATACAGTAGTCATGTTTGCAGGGAGGTTTACAAGTAGGCCGTCATTGTAAAATAAGAATTTGTTCTTAACTGACTTGCCTAGTTAAATTAAGGTTCAATTAAAAATAACATGAAAGTGTATGTCGCTAACTACCTCGTTTAAAATGTCAACAATACTGCCACAACAGCATTTGTCAACATTTGAGTAGCACTTGATGTACATCATCATCAATATTGGGTCTGGTTGGCTGATACACGCAGCAGAGAGAGACAGAGAGACACAGAGAGGAGTGGTTGATGTGCGCAGCAGAACGAGACAGAGAGAGACATAGAGAGGAATGGTTGATAAGCGCAGCAGAGAGAGACAGAGAGAGACATAGAGAGGAATGGTTGATACGCGCAGCTGAGAGAGACAGAGAGGAATGGTTGATAAGCGCAGCAGAGAGAGACAGAGAGAGACATAGAGAGGAATGGTTGATAAGCGCAGCAGAGAGAGACGGAGAGACACAGAGAGGAATGGTTGATAAGCGCAGCAGAGAGACACAGAGAGACAGAGAGGAATGGCTGATAAGCGCAGCAGAGAGAGACGAAGAGACATAGAGAGGAATGGCTGATAAGCGCAGCAGAGAGACACAGAGAGGAGTGGTTGATAAGCGCAGCAGAGAGAGCCGGAGAGACATAGAGAGGAATGGCTGATAAGTTCAGTCGGGAGATGCACTTTTGTCAGGGCAGCAAAAACATTGCATTCCAGGTGTAGCCAGTTGAGAGGATGCCAAGAGTGTGCAAAGCTGTCATCAAAGAAAGTAGCATCCCACTCTGCATCCCACTGTTGACTTATGAAGCCAAGCAGGGTTGGTCCCAAGATGGGATATCAGATGCTGCTGGAAGTGGTGATGGAGGGACAACTCTTTCCTCTGGTCTAAATAATATCCAAATTCCCCAGGGCAGTGATTGGGGACATTGCCGTCACAGAGAGTCAGGACACCCATTTAACATCCCACCCGAAAGACAGCACCCTTACACAGGATGGGACGTTAAACGTGTGTCCTGACTCACTCTGTGGTCATTAAAGATCCCATGGCACTTACTGTAAGAGTAGGGGTGTTAACCCCGGTGTCCTGGCTAAATTCCCAATCTGGCCCTGATACCATCACGGTCACCTACTCCTCCCCAGCTAACAATTGGCTCATTCATCTCCTCATCCCCTGTAACAATTCCCCAGCTTGTTGCTGTAAATGAGAATGTGCTTTCAGTCAACTGACCTTTAAAAATGAATAAATACAAAAAAATGAGAATGTGTTTAAAAATGAATAAAAAGGCAGAGGCGGGCTGCTTTGAAGAATCTCAAATAGAAAATATGTTTTGATTTGTTTAATACATTTTTTGTTTAGTACATGATTCCATATGTCTTATTTCATAGTTTGGATGTCTTCACACAATGTAGAAACTAGTAAAAAAAATAAAAATAAGAAAAACCCTTGAATGAGTGAGTAGGTGTTCTAAAACTTTTGCCCCGGTAGTGTAATTTGTAAGCTAGACATTTTGACAGTTGGTGCCATCATCAAAACAAAAGCGCACATCAGCTGTTATCTCAAGGTGCTGTATAGAAACCCAGCCTAAAACCCATACAACAGCAAGCAATGCAGGTGTAGAAGCACGGTGGCTAGGAAAAACTCCCTTGAAAGGCCAGAACCTAGGAAGAAACCTAGAGAGGAACCAGGCTATGAGGGGAGGCCAGACCCCTTCTGGCTGTGCCGGGTAGAGATCATCACAGAAGTGTGCCAGGCTATCTGGCATGTCCTGAAGAACGATTTTTGTTGCTTATGCCTCCGTGGCATGATGATGTCAGTCTGGTACCAACCATAACCATTAGATTACCTAAATACATGTGACTATAATACATATGACGTGAAAATTATACAAGCATAGACGTTGTAATGATATACCTCACATAAAAGTGATCTGGCATCCCAATAAGAGGATGGCCTAGAATGAAATACATGAAATCGCCTGAACAGTAGAGTAGACCACTTTTGCAGCTTCAAAATGACTGACATTGTCATTTCTTAATGAGTGACAGTAACGTTACAAAAGTTCTTATACATGTGTATTAACTTTGATTATTACAATAGCAGCATTGTCCAAAGCATCTGCTACACAGTGGTTACAGTATACATTTTGACTTCAAGTTCCTGTTCAATACTAATTGTGTAACTATAACGTTCGGAGTCGGGAAGCAGGAAGTGAGTTTAATAATAATAACCAACATAGAGTGACACAAAACAAGAGAGTATATCAGGACCAATACTGTCTGAAGAGTGATGCTAGGGAGCGCTAGATGAAAGGGGGAATAGTCAGGGACTCCAAGTATGCCTCTTGTGACTAATGAGGGTTGCCAAGTGTGCGTATTGATGGTTGCCAGTTGTGACTAATTTCGCCTGCCATATGAGTTCTGTTATACTCACAGACATCATTCAAACAGTTTTAGAGTGTTTTAAATCCAAATCTACTAATTATATGCATATTCTAGCTTTTGGCCTGAGTATCAGGCAGTTTACTCTGGGCACCTTATTATCCAATCTACTCAATACTGCCCCCCAGTCACCAAGAAGTAAAACTGCGCCATTGTAACACAACTTTTGCTCTCCTGCGCCTGACTTCTCTGAATGCACTACGCACCCCTTACAGAATTCTGGCCCAAACCTATGGAGTCAGCAGGAGCAGGTACACCGGCCATGGACCACGTTGTCCAGACAATGGAGCTCGGAGGGGCGATGCGCAGGGAGACCGGAGGGGGTTCCAGCTCATGCACCATCTGTGGCCGCAGAGGTCACACTGCCTGTCGGTGCCGGGTTGCTTCCTCTGGGGATCGAGGCAGCAGGCAGGGCACTCTGGCGTCACCCCAGGTAAGCCGGCACCATTCTCACTCAAAGCCCTCTGTTGCACATATGTTTTTGTATGTCGCTTTTCCTGAGTGTTCCCCGCATTCCCAGCTTAAGGCGCGGCTGGGAATTCTATAGATAGATCATTAGTTCCCGTGGCTGTGCCTTTCCCGGTACATGCTCTGGATAGTCGACCATTAGGGTCCGGGCTAATCAGGGAAGCCACTATCTCCCTGGCCATTCAGACGCAGGGAGGTCACGAGGAGAGAAGCAGTCTCTTCCTCATTGACTCTCCTGCGTTTCCCGTGGTACGAGGCCTCTCCTGGTTTTGCTCGTCATAACCCCACCATTTCCTGGCAACAGAGGGCTCTCACGGGGTGGTCGTGAGAGTGCACGGGGAGGTGTGTAGGGGTTTCCGTTGGGGCTACCATGGTGGAAAGTCCAGACCAGGTCTCCACCGTGCGCATTCCCCCAGAATATGCCGATTTGGCTCTCGCCTTCTGTAAAAAGAAGGCAACTCAATCACCACCCTATCTTGGGGGGATTGTGCGATAAATCTCCTGGTAGACGCTCCACTTCCCAGGAGTCACGTGTATCCCCTGTTGCAAGCGGAGATGGCGGCTATGGAGACATATGTCTCTGAATCCCTGCGTCAGAGGTACATTCGGTCCTCCACTTCACCCGCCTCCTCGAGTTAATTTGTTTTTTTGTGAAGAAGAAGGATGGAGGTCTGTTGACTATCGAGGTCTCAATGAAATCACCGTGAGGTACAGTTACCAGCTACCTCTTTTCGCCACGGAGATTGAGTCACCTGAGAGCTCTGTTTACCTTGGCTCACGTGCTGACCCATCCGGATCCCTCTTTGGCGTTCATAGTGGAAGTGGACGCATCCGAGGCTGGAATAGGAGCCATGCTCTCTCAGCGCTCTGGAACGCCACCGAAGCTCCGCCCCTGTGCTTTCTTCGTGAAGAAGCTTAGCCTGGCGGAGAGGAACTATGATGCGGGGGACCAGGAGCTTTTGGCTCTGTTTAAGGCTTTGAAGGCGTTGAGACATTGGCTTGAAGGAGCTAAACACCCTTTCCTCATCTGGACTGACCACCGCAACCTGGAGTACATCCGGGAAACTAGGAGACTGTGTCCTCATCATGCAAGGTGGGCCATGTTCTTTACCCGTTTTGTATTTACCCTGTCCTACAGACCAGGTTCCTAGAATGTGGAGGCAGATGCACTGTCCCGGCTGTATGACACAGAGGAGTGGCCCATGGATCAGACTCCCATTCTACCGGCCTCCTGCCTGGTAGCGCCGGTCGTGTGGGAGCTGGACGCTGACATTGAGCAGGCGTTACGTACAGAGCCGGCTCCACATCAGTGTCCCGTCGGGCGTCTGTAGGTTCCATCTGCTGTCCGTGACCAGTTGATCTATTGGGCCCAAACATCACCCTCCTCTTGTCATCCGGGGATCTGTCGGACGGTGCGCTATCTGACCGGGAATTACTGGTGGCCCCATCTTGGCTAAGGATGTGAGGTTTTATGTTTCCTCCAGCTCAGGTGTGCGCCCAGTGTAAGGCTCCTAGACACGTGCCCAGAGGTAAGCTACATCCCTTATCCGTTCCACAACTGCCGTTGGTCACACCTGTCGGTGGATTTCCTGACGGATCTTCCTCTCTCACAGGGAAACACCACGATCCTGGTCGTTGTGGATCGTTTCTCTAAGTCCTGTTGTCTCCTCCCGGTCTCCCCAATCACAATACATATATTATTACTCTGTTCCCCCTCATGTCTTTGTGTGAGATTGTTTTGTGTTACGTGTCTATTTTGACTCGCTATACTGGTATGCGTTTATTCCATCTTTTATTTCACGAGGTATGTTCATTTGTTTGTACATAATCATTGTGACTGTTTGCGCATTTGTCACTTTCTGAGATCTGTATCGTTTAAAAAAAAAATAAAAGTCATTTAAAGTCATTTTTGAGATCCTTATTCAAACAGTCAACTCCATAGTATTATTTTGCCCTCACCGCACCCAACAAAACGTTCTACAAAGCATAGTTAAAACTGTAGTTGTCCCAGGTCTGACACACACACACAGACACACCTGTTACGTCAAGAAAACAAAGGATATGGAACAGATGGCAGGTGTCCACATGAATAACAGATCACATTGATGTCTGAAGGACGGCACATTGACACATTTAGCGGCAGTGTAAATGAAAGAGTTGAGGACATTTAGCAGATGTCTGACTGAACAAGTTGAAGACATTTAGCAGAAGTCTGACTGAACAAGTTGAAGACATTAAGCAGCAGTCTGACTGAACAAGTTGAAGACATTTAGCAGCAGTCCTACTGAAGAAGTTGAAGACATTGAGCAGAAGTCTGACTGAACAAGTTGAGGACATTTAGCAGCAGTCTGACTGAACAAGTTGAAGACATTTAGCAGCAGTCCTACTGAACAAGTTGAAGACATTTAGCAGCAGTCCTACTGAACAAGTTTAAGACATTTAGCAGCAGTCCTACTGAACAAGTTGAAGACATTTAGCAGCAGTCCTACTGAACAAGTTGAAGACATTTAGCAGCAGTCCTACTGAACAAGTTGAAGACATTTAGCAGCAGTCTGACTGAACAAGTTGAAGACATTTAGCAGCAGTCTGACTGAACAAGTTGAAGACATTTAGCAGCAGTCTGACTGAACAAGTTGAGGACATTTAGCAGCAGTCCTACTGAACAAGTTGAAAACATTTAGCAGCAGTCCTACTGAACAAATTGAAGACATTTAGCAGCAGTCTGACTGAACAAGTTGAAGACATTTAGCAGAAGTCTGACTGAACAAGTTGATGACATTTAGCAGCAGTCCTACTGAACAAGTTGAAGACATTTAGCAGCAGTCTGACTGAACAAGTTGAAGACATTTAGCAGCAGTCCTACTGAACAAGTTGAAGACATTTAGCAGCAGTCCTACTGAACAAGTTGAAGACATTTAGCAGCAGTCCTACTGAACAAATTGAAGACATTTAGCAGCAGTCCTACTGAACAAGTTGAAGACATTTAGCAGAAGTCTGACTGAACAAGTTGAAGACATTTAGCAGCAGTCCTACTGAACAAGTTGAAGACATTTAGCAGCAGTCTGACTGAACAAGTTGAAGACATTTAGCAGCAGTCCTACTGAACAAATTGAAGACATTTAGCAGCAGTCCTACTGAACAAGTTGAAGACATTTAGCAGCAGTCCTACTGAACAAATTGAAGACATTTAGCAGCAGTCTGACTGAACAAGTTGAAGACATTTAGCAGCAGTCCTACTGAACAAGTTGAAGACATTTAGCAGCAGTCCTACTGAACAAGTTGAAGACATTTAGCAGCAGTCCTACTGAACAAATTGAAGACATTTAGCAGCAGTCCTACTGAAGAAGTTGAAGACATTTAGCAGCAGTCCTACTGAACAAGTTGAAGACATTTAGCAGCAGTCTGACTGAAAGAGTTGAAGACTTTTAGCAGCAGCGAAGTGTTAAGCTGAATTTTAATTCAAACAACTTGGGATGAAAGTCACATCTCCCCACACCTATGAATTTTTTGCACAACTGGGCCAACACGTCATTTAGACCGAAGCAGTGAATAGTCCTCCGTAGCGCAGTCTAATAGCTCCCACTCACCTGTTGCATATAACATAGCCGCTGGAGATAAAGCGTCCAAGATGGTGGCCTCATGAATAAAAGAACACATGGATGTTTGAAGAAAGACACATTGCCAATGTTTTCTGTGTGGCTGAAAAGTGTGAATGTTAGCTTAAAAGTTGTTATAGCATGTGAATGTTAGCTTTAAAGTTGTTATAGCATGTGAATGTTAGCTTTAAAGTTGTTATAGCATGCGAATGTTAGCTTTAAAGGGGTTATAGCATGTGAATGTTAGCTTTAAAGTTGTTATAGCATGTGAATGTTAGCTTTAAAGGAGTTATAGCATGTGAATGTTAGCTTTAAAGTTAAAGTTGCATACCTTCTCACGTCCTCTTGCCCAAAGGGATATTGTATGTCAAGGCCAAGGATGTTTTCTCTATAAGGCCATGTATGTATGTTTATGACCCGAGCATGGCAGTAAAGCATGCTAAACAAGAAAGACAAATTTACTTTGTGTGTTTCTTGTCTGACTGAAAGTGTGAGGTTTAAAAGGTTATATCATTTGAGTGTTTGCTTCCAAGCCCTTTATAATATATAGAAGCATTAGCAATGTTTCCATTGTGAGTACTGAGGGTAAAGAGTTTAACAGTACATTTAACAGTGGGAGTGTTCTAGGCCTGAAGAGTGTGACAATTTTAGAAACTAATTACACAAACTGTCACTTTGGATCAGGCTGAATATCTGCCAAAACGAGCAAATGAGACGAAGAATTCACAGATCTGTCAGCAGCAGACCATATACCGCCAATCTCGGAAAATAGAGCAGCTCATTCTTAGAGAGCTAATCCATTGACATAATGATTTCATCACGTAGAATAGATTTTTAGTTGAAAACACAATTTGCAAGTGTGTAACTGATGAGTTGTGAACATGAAAGAATAATCTCTTGTGTAAACACATTCTCAAACGTGTAACTTAATATTGGTGAGCAATAATTGCATCTGTACACGTCAATTTTCTCTCGCTCAGACTTTTGGGAGTGCTTAGCGCCCTACCGATTTGTAGATGTGCAAACGGTGATTTCCAGAGAGAGAGATCTTGGAGGTGGGACATGTTTCTTGTCATCAATCAGATGAGGTTTTCATAGACCAGTATACTCTTGTTGGTTGGTGAAAGCTCACATAGGCAGTGTTGCATGGCGCAACCGCCTGTCAATCACGACGTGCGTTGCCAGGTTACCACTTGCACAATGTCCACCAAAGAAGCCCAGCTGTTAGCTGTCATGGCGTGTAAAAATGTCTTTATTTTATGACTAGTTAGCAAGCTTCTTTCTTGTTTGTAATACAGTTTTGGAAGCTTTGTCCAAGTCATTGTTATGAGGAGTTTGTAACTCTAACGTTGTAGTCTGATTCTAGCTACCGAAATCGATTAGGTAAAGTTATTTTTCTAACTGTTTTTAAGCTAGTTAGCTAGCTAGCTTGATTATCTATAGAGCTATAGCCAGCTAGCATGATTCTCTATAGAGCTATAGCTAGCTAGCTTGATTCTCTATAGACCCAAAGCACCACACTGCCAGTTCTCTGACCTCCTCCCTATAGGCCTACCACTGTTGTGTCGTCAGCAAACTTAATGATGGTGTTGGAGTCGTGTTTGGCCACGTAGTTGTGGGTGAACAGGGAATACAGGAGGGGACTAAGTACACACGCCTGAGGGGCCCCAGTGTTGAGGATCAGCATGGCAGACGTGTTGTTGCCTACCCTTACCACCTGGGGGCGGCCTGTCAGGAAGTCCAGGATCCAGTTGCAGAGGGAAGTGTTTTTAGTCCCAGAGTTCTTAGTTTAGTGATGAGCTTCATGGGAACTATGGTGTTGAACTCTGAGCTGTAGTCAATGAACAAATTCTCACATGGGTGTTCCTTTTGTCCAGGTGAGAAAGGGCAGTGTGGAGGGCGATTGAGATTGCGTCATCTGCGGATCTGTTGGGGGGTATGCAAATTGGAGTGGGTCTAGGGTGTCCGGGAGGATGCTGTTGATTTGAGCCATAATCAGCCTTTCAAAGCTCTTCATGGCTACCAACTTGAGTGCCACGGGGCGGTAATCATTTAGGCAGGTTACCTTCGCTTCCTTGGGCACAGGGACTATGGTAGTCTGCCTGAAACATGTATGAATTACAGACTCGTTCAGGGAGAGGTTGAAATGTCAGTGAAGACACTTGACAGTTGTTCTGCGTACACGTCATGGTAATCCGTCTGGCCCAGCTGCTTTGTGAATGTTGACCTGTTTAAAGGTTTTGTTCACATCGGCTAATGAGAGCGTTATCACACAGTCATCCAAAACAGCTGGTACTCTTGTGCATGCTTCAGTGTTGCTTTCCTTGAAGCGAGCATAAAAGGCATTTAGCTAGTCTGGTAGGCTCGTGTCACTGGGCAGCTCGCTTCTGGGTTTCCTTTTGTAGTGCGTAATAATTTTCAAGCACTGCAACATCCGACGAGCATCAGAGCCGGTGTAGTAGGATTCGATCTTAATCCTGTATAAATGCTTTGCTTGTTTTGATGGTTCATTTGAGGGCTTGGTGGAATTTCTTATAAACGTCCGGATTAGTCTCCCGCTCTTTGAAAGCGAAAACTCTAGCCTTTGGCTCGATGTAGATGTTGCCTGTAATCCATTGCTTCTGGTTGGGATATGTACGTACAGTCACTGTGGGGACGACGTATTGATGAAGCGGATGACTGAGGTGGTGTACTCCTCAATGCCAGTCTGTGCTTGCTAAACAGTACTGTAGTCTAGCATCTGTGTCATCTGACCACTTCCGTGTTGAGCGAGTCACTGGAACTTCCTGCTTTCATTTTTGCTTGTAAGCAGGAACCAGGAGGATATAATTATGGTCAGATTTGCCAAATGGAAGGCGGGGGAGAGCTTTGTATGCATCTCTGTGTGTTTAGGGTTGTTTTTCTCTGGTTGCACGTGACATGCAGGAAAAAAAATTATAAAACTGATTTAAGTTTGCCTGCATTAAAGTCCCCGGCCACTAGGAGCGCCGCTTCTGGGTGAGCATTTTCTTCTTTGCTTATGGTCTTATAGAGTTGGTTGAGAGCGGTCTTAGTACCAGCTTTGTTCTGTGGTAACAGACAGCTATGAATAATACAGATGAGAGCTCTCTTGGTAGTGTGGTCTATAGCTTATCATAAGGTACTCTACCTCAGGCGAGCAATACCTCGAGACTTTAATCTTAGACATCGTGCACCAGCTGTTATTGACAAATAGACACACACCCCAACCCCTTGTCTCACCAGTCTCTGTTCTGCTGGGGCATGGAAAATATCTCTAGCTCTATATTGTCCATATGGGGCGGCAGGGTAGCCTAGTGGTTAGAGCGTTGTACTAGTAACCGAAAGGTTGCAAGTTCGAATCACCGAGCTGACAAGGTACAAATCTGTCATTTTGCCCCTGAACAGACAGTTAACCCACTGTTCCTAGGCTGTCATTGAAAATAAGAATTTGTTCTTAACTGACTTGCCTAGTTAAATAAAGACATAAAATGAAATATCTTCGTTCAGCCACGTTTTGGTGAAACATAAGATGTTACTTAATTAATGTCTTGTTGGTAGGATAATCTTAATTGTAGGTCACAAATTTTATTTTCCAATGATTGCACGTTAGCAAGTAGATCGGATGGCAGTGGGAGTTTACTTGCTTGCCTACGGATTCTCAGAAGGCTGTCCAATCTGGGGCCCCTTTTCTTTTCTTCAGACAAAAACCTTCAGACAAAAACCGTGGATCTGGATTCCAGTGAAAGCAGGATATCCTTCTCATCTCGTTAAAGGAAAAAGTTTCTTCCAGTCCACGGAGAGTAATCGCTGTTCTGATGTCCAGAAGTTATTTCCGTTCATAAGAGACGGTTGCAGCAACATCATGTACACAATAAATAAAAAAATTAGTTACACAAAATGCAAAAAAATGAACAAAATAGCACAATTATATCTTAAAGTAATGGAGGACTGTCGTTTCTCTTTGCTTATTTGAGCAGTTCTTGCCATAATACTGACTTGGACTTTTTACCAAATAGGGCTATCTTCTGTATACCTCCCATACCTTGTCACAACACAACTGATTGGCTCAAATGCGTTAAGAAGGAAAGAAATTTCACAAATGAACTTTTAAGAATGCAAACCTTTCCAGGTGACTACCTCATGAAGCTGGTTGAGAGAATGCAAAGAGTGCACAAAGCTGTCATCAAGGCAAAGGGTGGCTATTTGAAGAATCTCAAATAAAAAAAATGGATTTGTTTAACACTTTATTGGTTACTACATGATTCCATGTGTATTATTTCATAGTTTGGATGTCTTCACTATTATTCTACAATGTAGTAATTAGTAAAAATAAAGACAAACCCTTGAATGAGTAGTTGTTCTGAAACTTTAGACCGGTAGTGTAGAAGATAATTTATTTTTACTTTGACATTGGCTGCATTCTGTGAATTTGTAGCTATTGCCCTTTGATTAATGGACAACCCTATCTAAACCATTTACAATTGTTTGTCACCGCTCCTCTCTAGGTTGCAATCCCCTCCCAGTTAGATGGGGTCAGCTCAGGCCTCCGTTAGCTCCACAACACCCTGGGGGATGTGAAGATCATCCAGAACTCCCTGGCAGAAGTCAACAATGACTGGAGGCAAAGCATCAACACTATTGAGAACCTGACGGACGTAAAATATGCTGATATGCAACACAGTGTCATGACGTTGGCCTGTGGGTAAGGTTTATGACCCTCCCCAGAAATACCTTTCTCCCATCCCTCTCTCTTGACTCTACAGAGGGACTCTTGAATAGCCTTTGTTATTCCGGGAACATCAGAAGGTGGTGGGAAATGAACCAATTCCAACCAGTTGAACATATGAGTTGGTACTTAATGAATATGATGTCAGTTCGGTTGTCATCTGAGACATTCTCAATGATAGGATGACATAAACGGTAGAGTTGAAAGTCTACACATTATAGTTAGCAGATTCACATGGAATTGTTGTGCAATTTAAATGTTTGAATAGGAAAATATTTGGAAGGGAATGAAATGTGAATTTAGCTTCTAAAAATGTGAGAATTGGGTTTTCACGAGTGAATTAGGACCGACTCAGTGGCCCGACCACGAGAAGAGACATTGGTTATAAACTATGAAACATGCCCTCCTCTCCCTTCCTATATAAAGCCTTGACGGCAATAACTTTCTGTTCCGGGTACATTATTATGACGATCCGATGTCAGAAGGGTTCAGATAAGAACTACAGAACGAAGCCACCTCAGTGTGAGCTTTGGTTGCGAATGGAATGAACTTTATTATTCACTACAGAAGTGATAACTCCTAGCCGTTGCGTTAGCAACAGCAGCTGCAAACGTGGGCTAGGAAAGAACAGACAGAGGAGCCCGTCTACCACACAACGACGTTACTACAACGTATCCAATTTACCACCAGAGACATTCTTCGGAGGACAGGGAGATCTCTGTTGGCCAACACAATCAGCATCTACTGAAGCACAGCTCAGTAAATATTTATTGCATTTTCCTTTTCCAAACGGGCGGTAGTTTAGAATGCATAAGATTCTGTATTTATAATAGAGTAGCTGCCTACATAGAGATAGAGGCATAGCTGGCCCGATAGAGACATAGCTTCTCCCTTTGTTCCTCAGTCTTCCCGCTCTTTCATTCAAAACCTCACTCCCTTTCTTTGTGTAACCAGCTGTCATATCTTCAAGGGATGAATCAAGGTATGATTCATTCTGTGTATATGTAATTCTGTGTGATTAGTTAAATAAATAATTAAACCCAATTTTGCATTGCTGATTCAACTTGTTAGCCAGGGTTCGTGAAGATAACCAAGAATTTACAACTTTCAGATGAGACTGAAATAAGGTGACGATTAATATTGACTGCTATTGATGTAGAATTCTACTAGGTCTTTAATTAAGAGTTAATTCGGAAGATAACTGCTCTATAAATATTATTTTGTGGTGCCCCGACTTTCTAGTTAATTACATGATTAGCTCAATCAGGTGATATTAATTACAGAGAAAGGATTTTATAGAATAGCATGTCATATCACTGTCAATCCGGCATAGCCAAAGACACGACAACAGTCAGCTATCCTCAGCTGTGGAGAAACTGAAGAATATATTTTCAGTTATGTTCAGCTGCACCGTTACAGTGGTACCTCATTTAAACAGTTGCATCAGGATTCTGTGGTATGGTACAGCATGTTACAGTGCATGACGTCATTGTATTTTACGATAAGCCACAGTTGCCGTCAATGCCGTTAATACTCGTTGAAACCACCAGGGGGCGTCTTTACGATGCTTGCTTACTTTATGAAGCTCGCTTACTTTCCCATAATCCTACAGAGGTCCATGCGGGGCGGACGTTTTGATTGCTATACCCTATGTGAAAGACCATAACAAGTTAATACATTTGGTTTACATGAAGCAACCATAACCTCAGCGACTGTAGAGCGAAGAAATACATCTTTTAAAACATACATTGTAAAATACACATATTTCAGTTAATTCAGGAACAGGTGGGTTCAAGGTTTTTATTGAAATGACATGGAGCTGTAGAACTTAGAGTCCTGTTTACTGTAGCTGTCTTAACATAACTCACATATTGGCCTAAAGGCCTACTTCAATATATATATATATATATATATATATATATATATATATACAGTGCCTTGCGAAAATATTCGGCCCCCTTGAACTTTGCGACCTTTTGCCACATTTCAGGCTTCAAACATAAAGATATAAAACTGTATTTTTTTGTGAAGAATCAACAACAAGTGGGACACAATCATGAAGTGGAACGACATTTATTGGATATTTCAAACTTTTTTAACAAATCAAAAACTGAAATATTGGGCGTGCAAAATTATTCAGCCCCCTTAAGTTAATACTCTGTATATATCAATTAATCGTTTATGCATGTCTTCACCCCAGACAACACAAATACTTCTCGGCATGTAATTTAGTATGGAGAGCATTTTCACATTGGCAAGATGTCGCCGAGACATCGGCATTAGATCACATTTGCCCTTCAGCCACTGTTTGGTTGATGCATTTCAAAGCTGCTAAATTATACTGGCACTAATAAAGAGAAATATATATGAAATATATATGATTTACATTTTAGTCATTTAACAGACAAGCGAGTACATACATTTAAATTATTTTGTGCCTTGTGGGAATCGAACCCACAACCCTGGTGCTGTAAGCATCGTGCTCTACATGTGACTATACCAGACAATCAGTGATTTTGTTTGTGGGAAGAGATGATGAATGAAGAGAGAAGATTCAAGTTAACGTAAAGTTTAGTAGGTTATTGCTCGATTTGGAACTGTTATTGTTTCACATTTTGATTATGACATTGTACAGTTAGAATGTATTTGTGCATTAATATTTATCCTCCCTTGCTGTACAGTGCCTGAGATGGTGGCAGACACTCCGTTAATGATAGGGCTGCTGGAGGGTCACCACAAGTCGATGATCCTGGACTGCTCATGGAATGACCTCATGGCCAAGCAACTGTGGACGCCATGGGCAAGGCTGGATGCCACAGTGAGACGTGCTTCCTGACACCTTGAAAGGTTCTTCAAGTTCTACCACAACACTGTGTCCATGAAGGTGCAGGTGCTGGCTGCAGAGAACCTGACGGTCAACAAGACTGTGTCCCTCCTCACATGGGTCATCAATTAATAATTATAAAAGTCAGTAGTGTCCACTCTGTAACTCATATACAGTGGGGCAAAAAAAGTATTTAGTCAGCCACCAATTGTGCAAGTTCTCCCACTTAAAAAGATGAGAGAGGCCTGTAATTTTCATCATAGGTACACTTAAACTATGTCAGACAAAATGAGGAATACATATCCAGAAAATCACATTGTAGGATTTTTAATGAATTTATTTAGCAAATTATGGTGGAAAATAAGTATTTGGTCACCTACAAGCAAGCAAGATTTCTCATTTTCTCTGGTGGCCGAATTAGTGGCCTTGTGGTTGGAGTGTCCGCCCTAAGATTGGAAGGTTGGATATTCAATCCCGTTAGTTAAACAAAGACTGTAAAAAATGGGACCAAGTGTGTCTCTAGCTAGCTAGCTATGGTTCCATAATAGACTATAGCTCAGCTTTCAACACTATAGTACCCTCCAAGCTCATCATTAGGCTTGGGGCCCTGGGTCTGAACCCTTCCCTTTGCAACTGGTGCCTGGACTTCCTGACGGGTAGCCCAAAGCTGGTGAAGGTAGGAAACAACTCCTCTCTCCGCTGATCCTCAACACTGGGGTCCCACAAGGGTGCGTGCTCAGCCCCATCCTGTACTCCCTGTTCAACCATGACTGCATGGCCAATCACGCCTCCAACTCAATCATCAAGTTTGTAGACGAGACAACGATGATGAGACAGCCTACAGGGAGGAGATGAGGGAAAACAACCTCTCACTCAGCCTCGAAAACAATCTCTTACTCAACGTAAACAGAACAAAGAGATGATCGTGGACTTCAGGAAACAGCAGATGTTGCAACCCCATATCCACATTGATTGGACTGCAGTGGAGAAGGTGGAAAGCCTCAAGTTCCTTGGCGTACACATCACTGACAAACTGAAACAGACAGTGTGGTGAAGAAGGCGCAGCAGAGGCTCTTCAACATCAGGAGGCTAAAGAGATTTGGCTTGTCACCTAAAACCCCCACAAATTTTTACAGATGCACAATTGAAAGCATCCTGTTGGGCTGTATCACCGCCTGGTACGGCAACTGCCCAACGCATTACATGGGGCAAAATACCCACCCTCTAGGACACCTACAGCACCCGATGTCACAGGAAGGCCAAAAAGATCATCAAGATCATCAACCACCCGAGCCACTGCCTGTTCACCCCGTTATCATCCAGAAGGCGAGGTCAGTACAGGTGCATCAAAGCTGGGACCAAGAGACTGAAAAACAGCTTCTATCTCAAGTCCATCAGACTGTTAAACAGCCACCACTAGGACATTAGAGGCTGCTGCCTTTGGACATAGACTAGGAATCACTGGCCTCTTTAATGAATGGAACACTAGTCACTTTAATAATGTTTACATATCTGGCATCACTCATCTCATATGTATATACTGTATTCTATACTATTCTACGGTACCTTAGTGTAAGAACTGATGCTGGAGATGAGAAGCAGGCATGGACATTTAATTTACCACGGACATGGAACAGGACAGGAACAGGACAGGAACAGGACAGGAACAGGACAGGAACAGGACATGAACAGGACAGGAACAGGACAGGAACAGGACAGGAACAGGACATGAACAGGACAGGAACAGGACATGGAACAGGACAAGGAACAGGACAGGAACAGGACAGGAACAGGACATGGAACAGGACAGGAACAGGACAGGAACAGGACAGGAACAGGACATGGAACAGGACAGGAACAGGACAGGAACAGGACAGGAACAGGACATGGAACAGGACAGGAACAGGACAGGAACAGGACAGGAACAGGACATGGAACAGGACAGGAACAGGACAGGAACAGGACAGGAACAGGACATGGAACAGGACAGGAACAGGACAGGAATAGGACAGGAACAGGACAGGAATAGGACAGGAGCAGGACAGGAACAGGACATGAACAGGACAGGAACAGGACAGGAACAGGACAGGAACAGCGTCAGAACCTGGTAACACAACGACATACGGACAATTCATGCTGAAGCAGTTAACAGAGCTGGGGAACAGACAGACAGGAGGAAATAACAACAAGGGATTGAGTCCAGGTGAGCGCAACGAATCGATGATGCGCGTGACGAGGGAAGCAGGTGTGTGTAATGCTGGGCAGCTTGGCGACCTCGAGAGCCATGGAGGGAGAGCGGGAGCAGGTGTGACACTTGATGTTTAAACATCTTGCATTTCTCATCTCATATGTATATAATCTCTTCTATACTATTTCACTGTATCTTAGTCTGTTCCGCTCATTATGACATCACTTGTCCATATGCATGTAGTCTTAATTCATTCCTACTTGGATTTGTGTGCATTGGGTATATGTTGTGTAATGTGTTAGATATTACTTGCTAGATATTGCTGCACTGTCAGAACTAGAAGAACAAGCATTTCGCTACACCCGCAACAACAACTGCTAATCACGTATAGGTGACCAATAAAATTTGATTTGCAACAAAACCAGCTAGCTAGCTTAAAAATAGTTAGCAAAATAAATTCACCTACTTTATTTCTCTAGCTAGCGACAGACTACAATGTTAAAGTTGCAAACTCTTAATAACAATGACAACAGCTCCCAAACATTTTTTACGAATAAGAAAGAAGCTTGCTACTTAGTCATAAAAGAAAGACATATAAAGGTGTCCACCATGACAGCTAACAGCTTGGCTTCTTTGGTGGATGTTGTGTTAGTGGTAACCTGGCAACGCACGTCGTGATTGCGGGAGGTGGTTGCGCCATACAACACTCCCCATGTGAGCTGTCACCAACCAACCAGTGTAGAGTATACTGGTCTATGAAAACGCCATCTGATTGGTTAGAAGAAAGGTCCCACCTCCAAGAACTCCTGCTCTCTCTCTCTCTCTCTCTCTCTCTCCTCTCTCTCTCTCTCTCTCTCTCTCTCTCTCTCTCTCTCTCTCTCACACACACACACACACACACATCACTGTTTCCACATCTATAAATCTTTTGGTCACAGTCGCTAAACACTGCCAAAAGTCTGAGCATGCGAAATTGACATGCGCAGGTGTACTTATCCAAATATTGCTTGCAAATATTAAGTTACAGGTTTGCAAATCTGATTACAACTACAGATTATTCTTTCACGTTCACATCTCATTGGTTACACGTTTTAGAATGTGTTTACAGCTACAAATCATTTTGCCAATGATTTACCTCCATTGACACGCGCACACACACACACACACACAAGCCAAAAAACAAGCCTACTTGTTGGAGGGGTGAGCAGCCGATGCTGATCTAAAACTTCATATTGGATCAAAGCCATAAAGTCTGTCTCTCCCCCTTTCCTCTCTCTCTCCCCTTGTCAATCTCTTTTTCTAGGACATTGTCACGTATACTCCCTCTCCGGCCTCTAGGTCATCAGGCTGCTGATTATCCCGCACACCTGTCACCATCGTTTTGTGCACCAGCGCCTCATGACACTCACCTGGTCTCCATCACCTCCTTGATTATCTTCCCTATACCTGGTCTCCATCACCTCCTTGATTATCTTCCCAATATCTGTCACTCACCTGGTCTCCATCACCTCCTTGATCATCTTCCCTATATCTGTCACTCACCTGGACTCCATCACCTCCTTGATCATCTTCCCTATATCTGTCACTCACCTGGACTCCATCACCTCCTTGATTATCTTCCCAATATCTGTCACTCACCTGGTCTCCATCACCTCCTTGATTATCTTCCCAATATCTGTCACTCACCTGGTCTCCATCACCTCCTTGATTATCTTCCCAATATCTGTCACTCACCTGGTCTCCATCACCTCCTTGATTATCTTCCCAATATCTGTCACTCACCTGGTCTCCATCACCTCCTTGATTATCTTCCCTATATCTGTCACTCACCTGGTCTCCATCACCTCCTTGATCATCTTCCCTATATCTGTCACTCACCTGGTCTTCATCACCTCCTTGATTACATTCTCTATATCTGTCACTCACCTGGACTCCATCACCTCCTTGATTACCTTCCCCATATCTGTCACTCACCTGGTCTCCATCACCTCCTTGATTATCTTCCCAATATCTGTCACTCACCTGGTCTCCATCACCTCCTTGATTATCTTCCCAATATCTGTCACTCACCTGGTCTCCATCACCTCCTTGATTATCTTCCCAATATCTGTCACTCACCTGGTCTCCATCACCTCCTTGATTATCTTCCCTATATCTGTCACTCACCTGGTCTCCATCACCTCCTTGATTATCTTCCCAATATCTGTCACTCACCTGGTCTCCATCACCTCCTTGATTATCTTCCCAATATCTGTCACTCACCTGGTCTCCATCACCTCCTTGATTATCTTCCCTATATCTGTCACTCACCTGGTGTTCATCACCTCCTTCATTACCTTCCCTATATCTGTCACTCACCTGGACTCCATCACCTCCTTGATTACCTTCCCCATATCTGTCACTCACCTGGTCTCCATCACCTCCTTGATTATCTTCCCTATATTTGTCCCTCACCTGGTCTCCATCACCTCCTTGATTACCTTCCCTATATCTGTCCCTCACCTGGTCTCCATCACCTCCTTGATCATCTTCCCAATATCTGTCACTCACCTGGTCTCCATCACCTCCTTGATTATCTTCCCTATATCTGTCACTCACCTGGTCTTCATCACCTCCTTGATTACCTTCCCCATGTCTGTCACTCACCTGGTCTTCATCACCTCCTTGATTACCTTCCCTATATCTGTCACTCACCTGGTCTCCATCACCTCCTTGATTATCTTCCCTATATTTGTCACTCACCTGGACTCCATCACCTCCTTGATTACCTTCCCCATATCTGTCCCTCACCTGGTCTCCATCACCTCCTTGATTACCTTCCCTATATCTGTCACTCACCTGGACTCCATCACCTCCTTGATTATCTTCCCTATATCTGTCACTCACCTGGTCTCCATCACCTCCTTGATTATCTTCCCTCTGTCGGTCCCTCCCCTTGGCTCTTTCCTCAGGTGTTATTGACTCTGGTTTTATGTCGGTGCGTTGTTCGTGTTTCCTGTTTATTTTTGTGTTTATTTATAAAAACACTCACTACCTGTACTTGCTTCCTGATTCTCAGCGCTCTCGTTACATACATAATCATAATCATAATCATAATCTCCAAACCAGCCTAATCAGCCTGAACAGTCTCTTTCGTATGTGAAACAGGGTTGAAAAGGCAATAGGACTGAAACCCCATTCATTAGGAAGACTAGAAATAGAATATTATGATGCATTACTCGTTTTCCAATGTTTAAGTCATCTCCAAAATTATTGGCACCCTTGATAAAGATGAGTGAAAATAATACCTTATAAAATATATAATAAAAACGCTGAGCTATATTGTATCCTCAGAAAAATAAGTACAATTGCCCAGAGAAAGACATTTCCTGTAACAAGTAATCATTTTTTTGAGAATCCACCTACAGAGTACACATTCGGAAATTATTCAGATCCCTTGATTTTTCCCCAAATTTTGTTCGGTTATGGCTTTATTCTAAAATGTATAAAACATGTTTTTACCCCATAATACCCCATAATACCCATAATACCCCATAATACCCCAAAATACCCCATAATACCCATAATACCCCATAATACCCATAATTACCCATAATACCCCATGATACCCATAATACCCATAATACCCCATAATACCCATAATACCCATAATACCCCATAATACCCATAATACCCCATAATACCCATAATACCCCATAATACCCATAATACCCATAATACCCCATATTACCCATAATACCCCATAATACCCATAATACCCCATAATACCCATAATACCCCATGATACCCATAATACCCCATAATGACAATGCAAAAACAGGGTTTTAGACATTATCGCCAATTCAATAAAAAATGAATAACAGAAGAATAACATTGACATAAGTATTCAGACCCTTTTACTCAGTACTTTGTTGAAGCACCGTTGGCAGCGATTACAGCCTCAAAGTCTTCTTGGGTATGACGCTACAATCTTGGCACACCTGTATTTGGGGAGTTTCTCCCATTATTCTCTGCAGATCCTCTCAAGCTCTGTCAGGTTGGATGGGGAGTGTCGCTGCACATCTATTTTCAGGTCTCTCCAGAGATGTTAGATCGGGTTCAAGTCCGGGCTCTGTCTGGGCCACTCAGGGACATTCAGAGATGTGTCTTGCGTTGGCTTGGCAGTGTGCTTAGGGTCATTGTCCTGTTGCTAGGTGAACCTTCGCCCCAGTCTGAGGTCCTGAGCGCTCTGGATCTGATTTTCATTAAGGATCTCTCTGTACTTTGCTCCGTTCATCTTTAGCTCGATCCATATTAGTCTCCCAGTCCCTGCTGCTGAAAAACACCCCCGCAGCATGATGCTGTCACAATCATGCTTCACTGTAGGTGCAAGGTTTCCTCCAGACGTGACGCTTGGCATTCAGGCCAAATAGTTCAATCTTGTTTTTTTTTCAGACCAGAGAATTTTGTTTCTCATGATATGAGAGTCCTTTTTTTCTCATGATATTAAGTGCCTTTTTGGCAAACTCCAAGTGGGTTGTCATGTGCCTTTTACTGAGGAGTGGCTTCCGTCTGGCCACTCTCCATAAAGGCATGATTGGTGGAGTTGTTGGAGTGTTGCAGAGATGGTTGTCCTTCTAGAATGTTCTCCCATCTCGGCAGAGGAACTCTAGCGCTCTGTCAGAGTGACCATCGGGTTCTAGGTTACCTTCCTGACCAAGGCCCTTCTCCCCCGATTGCTCAGTTTGGTCGGGTGGCCATCTCTAGGAAGAATCTTGGTGGTTCAAAACATATATAGACAGGTGTGTGCTTTTCCAAACTATGTCCAATCAATTGAATTTACCACAGGTGGTCTCCAGTAAAGTAGCAGAAACATCTCAAGGATGATCAATGGAAACAGGATGCACCTGAGCTCAATTTCGAGTCTCATAGCAAAGGGTCTGAATACTTATGTAAATGTTTATTTTATTTAATACATTTGCAAAAATTTCTAAAAAACTGTTTTCATTTTGTCATTATGGGGTATTGTGTGTAGATTGTTGTGGATTTTTATTTCTTTAATCCATTTTAGAATGAACCTGTAACGTAACGAAATGTGGAAAAAGTCAGTTCCTGAAGGCACTGTATATAACTTCAAATGGACACAATCCAAACAGAGTGTTGAATACTGCATCATCAATTGCATCGTGGGTAGTATTGTGGTGGGAATACTTTAGACCTCCCAGACGGGTGAAATCATATTCACATGGATAAATTATTTTTAAAGGGATATTGTATGGATTTTTGAGGGTGTGATCCCAAAGTTATTTTTTATTTTTTTCACACACACACATACACACACACACACACACACACACACACACACACACACACACACACACACACACACACACACACACACACACACACACAGATGTGTGACATGAAGGCAGAGTAAATAATGGATAATAACTGCACGCCCCCGATAGGTGAAAAGGGTCAACTACCTTCAGAACAAATCTACCAGAGGAACTGGCTGAAATGGCACCCTCTGCCCTATGCAGTGCACCCTGGTCAAACGTAGTGCACTATATAGGGAATAGGATGACATTTAGGATGCACATTTTGTTAGATAAATGATTGACTGAGTGGGCTAACTGCTTTGTAAAAAAAAAATCTACCAACCACAGAATATCTGGTCTATTGCCTCTGTCATAACTCTCTGAACAAATGTGTGTGTGTGTGTGTGTGTGTGTGTGTGTGTGTGTGTGTGTGTGTGTGTGTGTGTGTGTGCATCGTAGGTGGACAAGTTTAGACGTAAACCAGCAATCACAATCCTAAGGATTATTAAAGTTTATATTTTGGCTGGCGTCAACCATGTCATCATTATAATCGTAGCCACTGGGGGATACGTGTAATTACTGGTTGTTATTGGTTCAGGCCAGGGATAGATGTTTGATTATGGATCCCCATTGGTTCCTGCCAAGGCAGCAGCTACTCTTCCTGGGGTTTATTATGGATCCCCATTGGTTCCTGCCAAGGCAGCAGCTACTCTTCCTGGGGTTTATTATGGATCCCCATTGCTTCCTGCCAAGGCAGCAGCTACTCTTCCTGGGGTTTATTATGGATCCCCATTGGTTCCTGCCAAGGCAGCAGCTACTCTTCCTGGGGTTTATTATGGATCCCCATTGGTTCCTGCCAAGGCAGCAGCTACTCTTCCTGGGGTTTATTATGGATCCCCATTGCTTCCTGCCAAGGCAGCAGCTACTCTTCCTGGGGTTTATTATGGATCCCCATTGGTTCCTGCCAAGGCAGCAGCTACTCTTCCTGGGGTTTATTATGGATCCCCATTAGTTCCTGCCAAGGCAGCAGCTACTCTTCCTGTGGTTTATTATGGATCCCTATTAGTTCCTGCCAAGGCAGCAGCTACTCTTCCTTTGGTTTAATATGGATCCCCATTAGTTCCTGCCAAGGCAGCAGCTACTCTTCCTTGGGTTTAATATGGATCCTCATGAGTTCCTGCCAAGGCAACAGCTACTCTTCCTGGGGTTCATTATGGATCCTCATTAGTTCCTGCCAAGGCAGCAGCTACTCTTCCTGGGGTTTGTTATGGATTCCCATTAGTTCCTGCCAAGGCAGCAGCTACTCTTCCTGGGGTTTATTATGGATCCCCATTGGTTCCTGCCAAGGCAGCAGCTACTCTTCCTGGGGTTTATTATGGATCCCCATTGCTTCCTGCCAAGGCAGCAGCTACTCTTCCTGGGGTTTATTATGGATCCCCATTGGTTCCTGCCAAGGCAGCAGCTACTCTTCCTGGGGTTTATTATGGATCCCCATTAGTTCCTGCCAAGGCAGCAGCTACTCTTCCTGTGGTTTATTATGGATCCCTATTAGTTCCTGCCAAGGCAGCAGCTACTCTTCCTTTGGTTTAATATGGATCCCCATTAGTTCCTGCCAAGGCAGCAGCTACTCTTCCTTGGGTTTAATATGGATCCCCATGAGTTCCTGCCAAGGCAACAGCTACTCTTCCTGGGGTTCATTATGGATCCTCATTAGTTCCTGCCAAGGCAGCAGCTACTCTTCCTGGGGTTTGTTATGGATTCCCATTAGTTCCTGCCAAGGCAGCAGCTACTCTTTTCTGGGTGTTGCAAAATTAAGGCAGTTTTACAATGTTTATACCTCGGTATACCAGACAGGAGAGGTCAGACCATTACAGTAGTCAAGCCTGTGTGTAATAAAATGAGGAGTCTCTCTGTATCAGCCTGAGAGAGAAACCTATTTTGGTTAGGTCAGGGTGTGACGAGGGTGGTATGTGTGTTTTTGTCTCATCTAGGGTGTTTGTACTGTCTAGGGTTTTTGTAGATTTATGGGGTTTTATCCCATCTAGGTGTTTATGTAGGTCTATGGTTGCCTAGATTGGTGCTCAAATAGAGGCAGGTGTTTATCATTGTCTCTGATTGGGAACCATATTTAGGCAGCCATCTTCTTTGGGTATTTTGTGGGTTATTGTCTATGTTAATTTGCACGTTAGCACATTGTTTATATAGCGGTCACAGTCGTTTTTGTTTAAGAGGTCTTCGTGTTCTTCATTAATAAAGAAGAATGTGTTCTAACCACGCTGTGCTTTGGTCTACGACGATCGTGACAGTAACAAGCAATTTGTTGTCACATTCCTAATATACTTCAGAATCTAAAATAACTCCAATGTTTTTTTACCAGGTATTTTTGATCGGCCTTAACGAAGGCCATTTGGTGGGTATGAAAACCAGATTGGAATCTTTTCAAAAATAAATTTGTCACTTAAAATATTACATCTAGCTATTTGAAAACCAACTTCTCTTATCTCTGAAATATGCCGCAAATTGATTTGATGGTTTGGGGGGGGGGGGGGGGGGGGGGGTTAGGATTTATCAGGCCGTCAATGGTTGAGATGAGTACTCTCTCGGGATTAATTAGGAAAATGAGCCCATCTGGCACTTCTAAGGGACTTGTTACATATGCCTAGAATATCATAATGTATCCTGCAACTTTGACTTCCTTCACTTCCGCTCTGCCTTTCTTCAATTTCTCTTTAATTGATTAGTTTCCTCACCTCATCCAAGGGGCTTTCCATTTGGATGTGGCCTTTTTCAACCTTACTGGAGATCTGGCATCAATGGTTGCCCTTCATTTGCTATTAAAGTTATCAACTAAATCTTCACAAGAGGAAGGTAGAATAGGTGATGGAGTATTGTTCATACAGTCAATAAAAACTGTAGTCACTTCAGAGGTCAGATAGCGTTTATTAATAATGCGTTCAGTATTACCCTTTGATATGGGCAACAATGAATAAAAAAATACACACTGATGACCAGATAAAGCAACATCAACATTAGAGGATATGTCAACAGAAAGCCTCTTGGTAAAAAACAGGTCCAGAGTATGGCCACGGTTATGGCTGGGCCCAGTAACAAGTTGGATAAAGTCCATAGAGCTCAAAACACTAATAAATTCAGTGGCCTTAGAGTCACTCTCTTTTTCAACATGAATATTAAAATCGCCCAACACAATGATTTTATCAGAGAGTGCTCAAGGACAATAGACAATAGTTCAGATTAATCAGTAAAGAAAGTGGGGAAGAGTTTTCGTGGCCTATAAGACAAGTTATCTAGACAGCATATCAAACACAAGCAAGACACAGACATTGGTGAGGTCAGTGGCTGTCACGCATCCCCCCTCGAGGTTCTCTATGGTGTTTTAGGGCGTGAGTAGGGGTTGTTCTAGTCTTTAAATTTCTATGTTTCACGTTTGTTATAGCTTTGTTGTTTTTGTTAGAGGTTTCACTTTAATAAAATATGTGGAACTCTAATAACACTGCGCCTTGGTTCACTCCTTTAAACGAACGTGACAGCTTATGGGAAATACAAATAGATAAGACCCAGATTGCAGATCCTATGGCTTCCACTAGATGTCAACAGTCTTCAGAAAGGGTTTCCGGCTTGTTTCTTGAAAAACAAACAAGTAATTGTAGTTAATCCAAGGTGCCCCTCATTAGAAAAGTAGTCTTGTTGCGCATGAGGCGTGCGTTCTTTGTTATTCATTTATTTTCCCTATTGAACACACTATTCTCCCGTCTTAAATATGATCATTTATTTAGATATTAGAATACCTGAGGATTAATTAGAAACATCGTTTGACTTGTTTGGATGAACTTTACCAGTAACATTTCGGATTCATTTGTGTGCATGTTGAACGAGTGGATTACTGAATTCAATGCCACCAACTAAACTGACTTTTTTTGGATATGAAGAGTGACTTTATCGAACAAAACGACCATTCATTGTGTAGCTGGGACCCTTGGGATTGCAAACAGAGGAAGATCTTCAATGTTAAGTGATTTATTTTATTGCTATTTGTGATTTTGTGACGCCTGTGCTGGTTTGAAAAAGTATTTGATGTGGGGCGCTGTCCTCAGATAATCACATGGTATGCTTTCGCCGTAAAGCCTTTTTTAAAATCTGACAACGCGCTTGGATTAACAAGAAGTAATGCTTTTAAATGATGCAAGACACTTGTATTTTCATGAATGTTTATTATTACGATTTTATGTATTTTGAATTTCGCGCTCTGCAACTTCACCCAGATGTTGTCGTAGTGGCACGCTAGCGGAACACCGATCCCAAAGATTAAGGATTGTGAAGGGACGGCAAGGTTGAGCATCCGATACGTAAGGAACATAAAGTGACGGAAAGAATGAGCAGCAGACACGTTAAATAAAATAGCTGCGTAAAATAACACATGCGCAGAACGTGATCCGGATATTCAGCTCTGGGAAAGATCCAGGTCGGGAGGGGACGGTTACCTACGGATCCGCAGCATCGATCAAAATAACAAAAAGGGACATGCCGTATGTTCTTTCATTTCAGCATGTCCACAGATTAACATTCAACCTTCTCCCTGGTTTTGTTTGCTTGGAAATGTTGATAATGGAGACTGTTATCAGAAGAAACTGTGTAACTTACCATTCATGGCGGCTAAGACATGTATTTGCCATTCATTGGAAGGCTAGTTATCCTTCCGCAATGTTACAAATGAATGGCAGAAATGTCAAGTTATGTACCACTAGATTTGATTTATTATGAGATTAAAGGTATACCTGGTGATTTTCATTGTGTTACCAAACCTTCCCCTGTTACCAGACCCCTGTTACCAAACCTTCCCCTGTTACCAAACCTTCCCCTGTTACCAAACCTTCCCCTTTTCCCCTGCTACCAAACCTTCCCCTGTTACCAGGCCTTCCCCTGTTACCAGACCCCTGTTACCAAACCTTCCCCTGTTACCAAACCTTCCCCTGTTACCAAGCCTTCCCCTTTTCCCCTGCTACCAAACCTTCCCCTGTTACCAAACCTTCCCCTGTTACCAAACTTTCCCCTGTTACCAAACGTTCCCCTGTTACCAAACGTGCCCGTTACCAAACGTTCCCCTGTTACCAAACGTTCCCCTGTTACCAAACCTTCCCCT